>NW_017100941.1:882561-901258 GCF_001263275.1 Habropoda laboriosa
GGGGGGGGGGGGGGGAGCCGCCGCGAGGAGCACGAGAGTTCAAAGGGGAGGATTCTCGTAACGAGGCTACGATAGCGCCTACACGATGAAGAAGGTAAGAAGAAGAAGAAGAAGGGGGACGCGAGAGAGCGAGCGGAGTGCGTGAGTTCGCTGGACGTGTCTCGGTCCAGTGCGCGTCCCGAGAAATCGACCAGGAGAAAAAGAGGAACGGATAGACCACGATGAGGAACAGAGAGAGAAGGAGCCAGCGGACAGGAACGAGGAGGAACTAATGCGGTGGCCTCAGGGTGGCGTCACTGTGCTCGTGGTGGTGAGGCTGGATACCCGGTACCGGGCACCGAGTACGGAGAATCAAGTAGTCAGTTGTTCGGAGGTAGATGGAAGGAAGAAGGCTGAGAAAGCGAAGAAAACGATGTGTAAAGAGGAGGAAGAGACGGGTTTTGTGCTCGGGCGATGGGAGAAATGGGGAAATTATGGGGTGAAACAAAATATTTTGTTGATGGTAGGATTTGTCGTGTGATCAAGTATCTTTCATATTTTTAAGTATTGATAAGGCAGGATTAGGTAAACTTAAATTCAGAATGGAATTGGACGTAGAAAAAGTTTCGTTAGTTTAATATGTACGATATGCACACTAGGGACATCCTCATTATACTTTGATTATAAATCAAAGCGATAAGAAAGTGAAATATTTTGATGCAAGTGTGATATATTTTTCTGTGAATATATTGGGAAACACTCAAAGCAGATAATTATCACATTGAAAATTTCGTAATTAGTCATCTCCAATTAACAGGTTAAATTTCTCGGACAAAACCAAACACAAACTCTCACCGCTTCAATAAATAACACTAAACCTAGTATCACTTTCCTCCAACTTCCGTCTAAATATACCACGAAGCACCATAAAAGTCGATGTGTTAACTATCACGCCGCGTACATAATAAACCACTGTGCAACAAAACAAAGAAAGCTCATAATCCATCGGCGAAGTACGGGATAGAAGATCGCAGAAGAAAGAATGCAGGTCCTAAGATCAAGAGAGCCTAGGTAGACTGAGAAGGAAAAGTAGTAGAGAAGCCAGAGAAGAAGATCGCGAGAAAGGAATAGAGGGAGAAAGGAGAGAGAAAGAGAGAGGAACAAATCCAAGCGAGGCAAGCAGGCAGTCAGGCAGGCAAGCAAGCAGGTACCCCGTTTTGCTCGCGATACGCGCTCTCGATGGGACCCAGGGCCTCTTCGCCGCGGGTTCTTCGGCTCACGCGGGACCGCTGATCTGTGACCCGGATCCTCCCTACCTCAGCAACCCCGAGTACGGGTTTCGCCTTAACTCAGGACGCTCACCCACATCCACGTGTGCAACCGTGAACGTACGGACACGTCCCATACATCCTTGCCCAGGATCTTCACGGAGCACACCTATATATGAATACATTCACGAAGAGAGAAGAGAAGCACGGAAAGGTAAGGAGGAGGGGCAAGGAGAACGTCGGCAGCGGCGGCGACGTGCACACCGCACGCATCGTCCGTAAAAAAGCTCCTCGGTTCTTCCTCACGAGCAGAAGGGGAATTTTTTACCGAATACGTAATTCTACGGTCAGGGTTCAGCCAATAATCTGGTTCATTCCGGGGGAACGTAGTACACCGTGGAGAAGAGATCCTCGGCGTGGCATGTACTATCGAGCTGGAATCTCTGTCTTCCTCCTCCTTCCACCATCTCCTCTATCGGTCTCCTTTTCGTGCCTTTCCTTCTTCACTTTTATATTTTTCCTTCTTCTTCGTTTTTTCTTCTCTTCTCTATCCCTCTCTTCCTCCGTAAGCGGCAATCTATGCCTTCGAGGCGCCCGTTGCAATATCTGTACGTATATCCTCTCGTGGATATACCACAGCTAATACAATCTCTACCCCTCTCTCGTCTGTTCCCCGTCCACCTTCGATCACGCTTCTCTTCTACTTCTGTCCACGACGTTGATCACTCCCCTGCATTCTCGCGTTCACGCATCCCGCCACCACACATGCATCTATCTATCTTTTCCTTTCCCTTCTCTTTTCTCGTTGCTTCTTCTACCTTTTTTTCTTCTTCCTTCCATCGCTTAACCACCCGTCTATCCGTCCAACCGACGATCGACAATTCGATCGGTCTCCCACGAGAGTGCGTGTACCCGGGACGCACGGTTCTTCTCCGGCGTTTTTCTTACCGCGTTAGATATTGCGTTCTTTGGCAGTTTGCGGTTTCGTTGCTCTTTTTCGACGCCGCTTCTTCGGCGCATTCTTCGAAAGAATAATTGAACAGGCTCGCGTCGAATCGCGAGATTCCTGAGGCTGGTAAACGCGATTTTGTCCTACCTTTCTTCCACGTGTCTTGTTTCGGATCCGTTGCTAAAAACACCGTCGCCACGTCTCTTTCTTTTTGCCTGATCGTATAAAGCGAGATACTTTTCTTTTTTCGTATTTCTTTCTGTCTGCCTTTTCCGTTCGTTCTTCTTTTTTCTTTTCTTTCTTAGATCAGTTTTACGTGTGAGGGTATTTCAATTACGAAAGAAGGAGCACAGATTTCGAGATAATCGTTTTCATTTTTCCTGCTTCCTTGTCTACGTTTCCTTCGTAATTATACTAATAAGTTCAGCAAATCCATCATCATTCTTCGGTGTTTCATCCATCCCTTTCATCGTCCCACGCTTAATCAAGCCATCAAGCCTCGAATCGACGATTCCCAAAGAGTTTAAATAGCGAGCTTCTTGATTTTCTCGCTTTTCTTCTCCTATTTCCTTTAATCACCGCTAAAGCGCAATTCTATTAATTCATCGTCTTCTTTTATCGTTCCCCTCTATCGCTTATTGTGAGAGCTCCTTGCCGGCAAGATAATTTTCAAGCATAATGTACTTTTCTTTATATTTAAACCACATTTAACATTCGTCAAACATATTTTCCTTTAATTTCCTTTTTTTTCCCTCTCGTTTCGTTCGATATTATTATATTGCCACGTGTTAATTCGTACTAATATAGACATTTTTTGTAAATTAAATAATATTTCTTCGAGGTTCCTTGCTTTCACGAGAAAAATGGTAAATTCGAGGAGAATAAATAATTGATTAAAACCCATTTTAATATATATATTTGAAGGAAAATGATTCTTCGTGTTTCTGTTTTTATTCCTCTTTTAAAACTTACAACGAAGTACGGGGTATGCAGACGTTTAACTGGATCAGAGAAAAGCATTTCAACGAGCTTAACGTCGTTCATTAGGAACACTTCATGCAGTAACCGATTTTAGTGAATTACAAAGGAACAAATATGTAGAAACAAAGAGAACAAGCTAAACCTTTAAAGTATTAAAACAGTTGGAGTATGAAATTTTTGTTCAACTCTTTACTGCGAAGAATTGCATCCGTTTCGCTCTATTCTGCGTCGAATATAAACTAGATTGCAATATATTTAAAAAACTGCGAGGACATGTAACAAAATTATTAAATTTCTCAATTATTTTAAATTCAACATATATGAAAGTGCATTCAAAATTTTGAAAAATTCAAATACACAATTTTTTGACTAAAGCAGTAATGATTCATTGGATCTATGAACAGAAGCCTAATTTTGCAATTAAATCTTCCACAATAACCACAAGTGTATCCCAAAATTTATTTGCTCTGAAATTAAACAATTCCTGACTAAAATACTTACAACTGCACCTTAAAATCAGTAACAATCCCTCCATACGATACATTCGAAAAGTTCTTTCGTCAAAAACAATGCGATCTTGATTAACCCCGCGATAAAAGTACATTGAACCCAGCAACACATAATAGATCGAATCACAAAGCTCTTGTATATCAACCGTTCCGTTCTCGGTAGGAAATAAAAATGAAAGAGGCGTAGTTTCTGTCCAATATCATTTGCCAAAGTCTAAAAGGGAAGTGAAAAATCGCGGTTGAACCGCGGTGAACCCAGCTAACACAAGCGTACAACGACAGAACGGGTAATGTTCCCGCTTCCGGTATCTTCTTTTGCTTCAATCTGTTCGGTCCGCAATTAAAACGAGGCTTTCCCCATCTATCTTCCCGGTCTGGCTCGCATGTTCGCCTCTCCTTCCTCTGGTACGCTTAATCGAGCGAGCAAGCTCAAATCACCGATTTCTGTGCGGTGCAACATCCGCGTAATTGCGAATACTCGGTGCGCGCATAATTGCCCGCTCCTCGATCTTCCACCGCCTCTTCTGTTTTCTCTATTCACCTACGGGTCTTGTACACCTGGATCCGTAGTATAGCCGCCTCTCTCTCTCTCTCTCTCTCTCTCTCTTCATCTTTTTCTTTACAAAGCGGCGTGGACGTAACACACGTGGCGCGATGCAACACACCGGTATGTTGTGTTCACGCAGGATAAACTTCGCCGCTTCCTTTTCTTTCCATCGCCGTGCACGCTCGCCCTCCCCCGCGTCCGCTTTTCACGCCGCCACGACCTCGTTTCGGTCGCTGTTCTCGCGATCTAGATCGTTAGCGATTTTTAGAATTCGCTCGAGAATCGAATGGTCGATTTTGCGAGAGTAGGTGTAGAGGATCATTGGAGGTGTTTTAAATTAGGTCGAGGATAGACGGTTGATTTTTCAGAGAATCTTTTGTAATACTAAGTATGTTAGTTAACTGTGGTTGTAGAATTTTTTGTTTGTTTGTTTGTTTAGAGATGTTTGTGTATTTGTGAGGGAAAAGGTTTGCGTAAGATGTAGGAATTAAGAGTAAAGTGAAATGTTGAAATGTAGAATTGCGTGGGAAATGAGAAGACTGGAAATTTTGTAATCCATTCTAATTACACGATTTGTGTAGATGAGGGATCTACAGAAGTTTTGCTATATGGTACTGTAATGTAATTATTTGAATATTCGTTTTAATTATTAATTAACGTTTCGTTTTCATTTGTCCTGTATTCGAATTTAATGTAACTTTTTTCTACACTGAGTGCGTAAATTAATAATTGAATTGTTAAATTGGAAATAAAAATTGAACGAAATCATTTTATGTTGAAGCATATTTAATTGGTAATGCTAAACTCTTAGAATATATGTAAGTACCTATTGAGTATTCACAGTATTAGGTCATCCCATAAATTCCTACCTACAGAGAAAAATATTTTAAAGAAAATCCAAGAAAATTCTATTAAGTCTTACCAAACAAAGTAGACAAAATTATAAAATTAGAAGACACTCTTTTTTTTTATCAAATATAAAATTTCCTTGAAAATACTGACCTAAATTATAAAATTCGACACGAAATTTTGATAATAATGGAATACTATACAATAACTAAATTTGTCATACCACAACAATATCAAAATTCTAAGTATTTTTAAAAAAGCTACTCCTCAGGCATACATTCAATATTCCTTCAAAATTTCTACACTCGAGTGTAGTTCCATCAATCCTTTTGCATTTATACGACCAATCTATTCACACCCTGTACACTCCCTGTGTCCAACGTTTTCCAAACAGCTTTGATGGTATACATTTGACCGAGCTTTCATCCACGACGCACAGAAAGATTTTTGATAGTCACAGTTTTCCCTGGACGAATGAAAGCTCCTCCTCGTTAACGTTACATTCTTGCTGCCGAAATAAATTCTAAAACGGATGTCAAGCTGCTAATATTACCGCAGTTACCATCTATTAATTCCGCGGGAGTTATAGTCTTCTTGAAAAAGCGACTAGCGGGGCAAAGCAGGCTTCGCAAAAGGAATTCATGCTCGTAAGGGGCAAACGGGAGGGAATGTAGGGGGGGGGGGGGGTCAAAAGTCGAGAGTTAATCCATGTAAATCTAAATTAAGTCCCGCGAGCGCGAGCTCGTGCACCACTGCTGGGATAATTAGCTTCTCTACGAATCCAACTAATCTGTGCGCCGCGATCCGCGCAGAAACGCTTCAGAATTTGACCATGCCAAAGTTGTCCTCAACTTTTCCGTTTCATTATACACATTACGCGCGCCTTCTGTATCTACTACCCTGTATGCTTTACTTCCCACGATTTTTCCTCTTTCGTTCACTTCTACTAATGTGAATACTTACGCGATATTTTTGTTTCAATTAAAATCAGACAGGGGAAATCGAAATGTTTTAACGATTAAATGTAATTAAAATGTTGAGTTAAGTGTTCGGAGATATATACTGATTTATTGTTGCAATTTAAAGTAGTATGTGGATTTGATGAAGAAAATACAGGAATGTGCTACGATTTTTTAATCATTTATGTTCTTGGTAGGTAAAAATAATTATTTTTAAATAGTATTGCAGTTTTGTAGATTATTGTAGCAAGTTGCACAAGATTACGTGAATACCTACTGGGATTAAAATTAAACGACGATGTCGATATTAGTAGTAAAAATTAATTTTCGTTGTGAAAGTAATTAGTTGATGTAAATTTCAGATATGTACACTTGACCATAAGTATTGGGATACTTATTGACGTTAAAAAATTAAGATTCACGAAAAAAGATTATTCAGCCTGAAATCTTATAATACAAGTATATGTATAAATACTTTCTGTAAGAATTGTAATGGGTATCCTAATTCTTATAAACGTTTGTGTACATTAAAAACAGCTGGCAAATGTATTTTTTTTAATTCTAAGATGCATATTTAGAGAATTGTGATTAGAAATACGTATTCAACACATTATTTTAAAAATGATAAAAACTACCCCACACGTACACGATTTACAATGATTTTCACAGCGTATCGCGTGTAATTAGAATCTTCGTGTCTCATGTAAGATTTCTCCCGACTGTATGTAACCCAAGAGAACAGGTCGATGTAATTGAGTTCTTAAGGAAAGATCATATCGGGCCACTTGAAATCTTAATCCTGTTTACCAAGTTAACATAAGTTCATTACGTAGACACGAGGTTTTAGATAATCGTGGATGCACACGGGGTCACGCTCGAACTAGCAACGAAAAATAATCATACAACCCCTTCTCAAGCACACTATAACACTCACTGGTAAACAAAATTAACACGTTGAATGCTGGACCAATTCTACGTAACTTGTCCACGGCGCCGAAATTAATTTTTTATTTAAATACAACACATTCCAACGTATAGAAATAGGACTACTTAAATATGCCGTGTGATGCATTAGATGAAAATTTTACAAATATTACCATTTATTTATATTAAATTCTTTCACGAATCTTGGCACCACCGATCACCGATCACCCCCTAGTATTCAACGTGTTAAAGAAAGAAACAACACCAAAAAGTTACATAGCATCAAATAATACGATAAAAGAACAATCATCAATTCCCAAAACAAACCAGGAAAATAGAAAATCGACGAAACAAAGAAAGAGAAAATGATCGAAATAACAAAGACACATCCTCGTGATTGTAAAGTATATTAACCTAGAGCCGTAATTCTGGCGCGTCAAAGCACGGCAATATTTCACCGTTTGCCGATCCCACCTTCGTCGGGGGTGGGTTGTAGCAAAAGGTATAGGAGATACGTCACGAAAAA
Source organism: Habropoda laboriosa (assembly GCF_001263275.1). Taxonomy (NCBI): domain Eukaryota; kingdom Metazoa; phylum Arthropoda; class Insecta; order Hymenoptera; family Apidae; genus Habropoda; species Habropoda laboriosa. The sequence continues at coordinate 890,053 of NW_017100941.1, forward strand.
TCGGTCGACTCACGATAGGGGGGTGAAGAAGACGATGAGGCCTATATAGATTCCCGGGGTCGATAGCCTGCAGGAGCAGTGTAAGAACGAGGAGGTCTCTAGTGGCACGTAAGTGGTGAGAAAGAGAGAGAGAGAGAGAAGAGGTAGTAGGAGGGGGCGGCATCGAAGGAAAGGAAATCGGAGGATGAGAGCCGAGGGTGAGATCGCAGAAAACGGGAAGCACGAACGACGGTCAGACACTGGCCCGGTTATAAATGAGGAAAGCAATTTCCAAGTTGGCGACTTGACGAGCTCGGAGGCCCATGCTCGTGCTGCTACTCGATGTGGAAAGAGGAACGTTAAAGAAGGTGGCAGAAGGGGGGTGTAGAAAAGGATGAGGAGAGGTGTGGAGGAGGAAGGGCGGAGAGAGGGTGGTCCTGGTAGAAGCTCAAGGTGCTGAGACCGATGGCGGAAGACTTCCAGGAAGGGATGACTAGACGAGGTAGGCAATATGGCGGGCGATTAATGGCTTTAGTTACTGCCGACCTGGCCGTGTCCTTCCGAACGCGTCATTCTCTTACCTTGCCAGACTGTCTCCAGACGTTTCTCATTACTACCGGCCAGTTAATAGCGCGAACGTTGATCGTGCTGGTTGAATAGTTCTTGAAAGTGGCTTGAAAATTTACTGCACCATTCGATAACGCGTATACTGCAACCCACTCCCCGCCCGGTACCCCCCGCTTTATAGCTTCGTTTTGTGAGCTTTAATCGTTTCGCCCAGGCATTCCCTTTTGCATTTCAACGACCAATAACCAGACAGAACTTTACACTCGACGACCCCTAACGGTCGGAAAGATTCAGAGAAAAATAGGAGGGGGGAGAGAGAGAGGGAGAGAGAGAGAGATCGTTGATCCCTTGGATTGTAATGAATTTGTGTAATTCGCATCAATTCGATGAAGATATGGTTTCGTTTTTGTCGTTAGGGTTAGACCTATGCGGTTTTAAATAGCCACCCGGTTGAGAAGTGTGGCTTTCGAAAAATATCTCGTGAAAGCTTTCGAAGGCGAATACTCTGCGTGTACGCGGGTATAATATTTCACTGGTAGGAGAGAGAGAGTTTAAGTGCTTAACGTAATTTTAATTTATAAACTGAAAAATGAAGGAGATGTGGCGACGGGGAATGATAAGCCGTTGGAACGTTCACTGCGTGTTGCGTAAATAAAACCGGGCTTTTGGCTTTAACTTTGGTACGCTCTAATTGAGTTGCCAAGGATAAAATGTTCCTTACGATTCATTTCCCTCATTATGTTTGAACGTTTCTGATTTCGCGGGGAACGTTTGTGTAATTCTTTGTTGTATACCTACTCTAAGAGAGCTTGAAACCACCGAAACATTACACATCATTTTATTCACTCACATCTATTGGGAATTTGTGAGAAATTAAGGTATTTTCGCAAAATGTAAAGTTTAATTTTTTTTTAATTCAAACACGTGCATTTTCACTTCTACTGTGTTCTTTAAATTGTGTTCTAAACTTTAATTGTGTTCTTTTAATTGTGTTCTGTGTTCTAAAATTACTCTATTGAGTAAGTTGTGCAATGCCTGGAGTAGATAAAAGAATCACATGTCACGCGTATAACTTTCCGGTTAACGTTCGACTCAGCCAGGAAGTATGATTCGCCATAATAAATCTTATCCGAGGAGAATCCGGTAGTGAGGCACCGGTAGCATAATTTTAATCCGCGCCCATCTTAATCGTGGGTGTGGCGAAGCCGCGTAATCAGCTCTTTAATTCCTGTAAAATCAGGGATAACGAGCAGCTTCGTTCGTTTCCACGTCGTCGTTCTACATCTCTCTTTCTCGCCTTCCACTTTTCTTTCTCCCCTTTTGTCGGCTGGCAGACCCTAACTCAGCGCCACGTTCACGGATATAGAGGCGATCGTTACGCCGAAAGATCATCAATCACTACCGCGTCGGTTTAACTCGGCTACACGCAAAAGAGCCAGCTCGTGCACGCTCCGATCTACTTTCTTTTTTACACTCGGTTACGCGGAAATGAACGAAAAAAAAAAGGGAATAGGAGCAAACAAAAAATGAACGAAGACGAGGCTCGAAAAGGCGATCAAAATACAAAAGCTTGCAGTCACCATGTTTTCGAAAACGAAGGATTTCTCGTGAAACAATATTTGAGAAATATAATATGGTAAATTATGGCATTTTGCGATTTCACTTGCATTTTAGAATTGCAGTTGAAGTATTATAAAATGATCGTTGCGTATGTTGATGTTACATACATAATTATAGAAAAAGAGAATTTTACAAAAACTACAGTTGGCACTTGCAAAAGAATTTTTCTGCTACTGAAATGCAAGCTTCCTGTCACTTTGTTTTAAAGTGTTATGAAATAATTGATAAATAATAAAGGACACAGTATTTCAATTTCTATTACTTAACAAATTCATAGATGTACCTTAGCAACCATTATTTAAACAATGAACAGAACTTTTTATTATAACAAATGCAAACCTACTTCTAAACTCATACTATACACAAAATCTTTTCCAATACCCTACAATTAATAAAAGTATAGTTCCATATTAACCCTAAGAAATCTAAACAGTTGGAAGGTTCAATTCCAAATTTTAAGAAGCTCTAACTGAATTTCAATATTAAAAAAAATTAAACAGATTACTGGCAGCCTACCCAAGTTATAAGACAAACAAAAAAACCGAAGTTTAAAACTTTGTGGACATTTTGCCCCCTCTATTGAATGTTCTGTGATTAAGTACAAAAAACAGAAGCAACAAACACTTCAATTTCACCACGCGTCCCAATAATCCCACACAAACTTATCCATTCTCGGCCTCCTTGCATTTCCCTCAATATCAAGCCACTGTATCCAACAACGGGCCGAACAATCCCCGGCAGCGGGACAGTCAATTAAGAGTGAGAGGAAAGGAGTCATAGCCCGCAGTGGAACTAACCACGTGGGCTCGTTCACCATCGAGGCAAGTGGTGGAAAAGGCTACAAAGAAAAGCGCGAGACGTCACCGGTGAATGTATCCACGAGATTCAAGCCTGCAGCTTTCAACTATTTCCAGTATCCCTGTGCGCCGTATGAGGAGGAGGAGGAGGTAGCAGCGACAGGCGTGTCCTATACGCGAATGACAAAAGGCAAAATATGGGTTGGATCATCCAAATGTTCTGGCTGCCTTCTCTCTACATGCGCTTCTTCCTACCACAGATCTCTCTCACTCTCCTCCACCACCACCCCAAACTCCTCTTCGTTCTCGTAATCTCCGCTCGTGCCGTCGTAATAAATATAAAAGTACCCCGAGCAGCGATGGGACGAGGCCTGGTCTGGGTGGATAGCTGATAGTAACGCGACTGTTGCCTTGTCAGGAAAGACCGGATGGCGAAGAGCGGGGGTGGACAGGGTGCCAGTATATTATTTGGCGGGCCTCCAGCCGGCCGCGAGGCTCACTTCGTGCTTTTCATCTTAGGCATAGTTTTTTTCTTTTTTTTTTTTATACCCCTTTTCCCGTTTTTTTTTTTCGACGTCTTTTTTTTTATACATCGAACAAAAGGGGGATACACTGTTCGGGTAGAAACGTTGCGGCCAGGTGAGCGGACGAGCGGTATCGATGACGGGTGTGCGCGCCGTTCTGTTCTCTTGATTCCACATTCCTTTTTTTTTTCTTCCTTCTTTCTTTTTTTTATTTTTTTCTTTCTCTGCGTGTATGTTGATTTGACATTTTCGTCCGTGCATTGTAGACCGACGGCTGAAAGGCCTGAATGGCCGGGAATAAAGGGCTCGCTGGTGAACGCCGCCCGAGGAAAAGGATGCGCCTCGATCCCGGGGCTGATATCGAGAGGCGACCGCCTCTCTCTGTGCCGCGGCTATTTTCCCTTTGCAATTTCAAACTAGCAAGACATCGGGGGGGGGGGGACACTTTGCTGGTTACTCCATGGTAAACGCTTCTTTACACCATTTATCGGACAGGTTTCGTCCATGGGAATTATTCGTGATAACTGAGCATCGTTCTTATGAATCAGGGAAGTTTCAACGACAATATTTCTCGCGTTTTAAATACTTTGTGGATTTTTAGTGAAAGTAATCGTCAAGCTTTGAGTTTCTGTGATATTTCTTGAGTCGTTTGGTGAGTGTCAGATTCTACCAAGTGTGGCAAAACTTCAGGATCCAATAAGAAATTTAGCCGACTAACTGACATTATTTTTGAAGATTTTCACGCCAGAATTTCCTCTGCTGTTTCAGCTACACTAAATTCAGTTGTCTATGAATTTCGTTCGGTTTTACATTTTGAGTATTTAAAAAATCATATCACTGTCGAATTTCACAGTCGAAGTCACAATTAATTGTCTAATTAATTTTAAAACGCCATAACTCATTCGACACTAAATATAGGAAGTCACAAGCAGTGACAGATTACGATGTCAATGAACTCTACTAGTCATTACTTTAAAGATAACCCTCGTAGAATTCAGAAACCCAAGCAGAAATGTGTACAAAAGAAGGTAGATAGATGGAGATTAATTATACAATTTGCTAGTCGATGAAGTGTACAAAGAATAGCTCCAGCATTGATTCCATGTTCTCAGCTTTGTCCCTATTTCATGATCTCTTATTATCCCGTATATCTAAATACCTCGCATTCGCTCGATCCTCTAGAATGCAAAACTTCTACAGCTACAACTATCGACGCTCTATGACGCAGATTAAAATCGTGTACGATAAAAAAAGAAATCGACAAATAAATCATTTTGTTCAAGTAATAGTTACTCGCATTCGCGAACGCGTCTACCGTAAGATATTTGCATTCGATACGTTTCTGTCAGATAAGCGGTAACCTGCCTACTGCGCGCGTAGCCTAGGATAGATACCGACTCTGCGATCCTGTGTACACAGATTTCTCGGTTCGATCGTTAATGTACATCATTCGGATAAGGATCAACGTATCATAAATATAAGCCAGCAAAAGCTGTAACTTATAGCTTATTAAACATGATTTACCGCAAAACGGGCACAATGTAAAATAAATAACGACGCGCTGCCACGATGAAGACACCGAAAACCACGTCGATGGAAAAAATTACGAAAAATTCGCTAAAACAAAAAAAAAAAAAGTAGCTCGTTCTTCAAGCTACACAAATTATTTATAAATTCCTAAGAATTCATCGTAACGTTTTATAGTACGATAAACGAGTATCTTACTGAGATTTTCAACCTTTTGAAACCACTGAAAATGTCAAACACTTTTTCTACCACAACGACACGATTTTCTTTCACACCTCACTCTCATTGTACAAAAGATAGAGTCAGACTTCTATTATTTACACAACGGGGTAAGTGTGTTGAAACAATAGCCGTTTTGCATACCAGTACCTTTTGCCTCGGCCAAAGAGCATCTAATACCTACTTCGAAGCAAAATTTACAGCAAAACTAAGTAATTAACAGACCTGCTCATCGGACAAGTTTCTAATCTATTAGGTTAAGAAGAATATTTTCCAAAGGATACCGCGATGACAGATTGCACTTCCTGGTGCTAAAAAGGCGTTCGAAGATGCTAATGTACAGCTGTCTACCAGTTTGCAGTAGCATGAGTGCGTAACAGGAGCACATAGAAGGAGCGTGGCGTATGACTCCTATTGGCGAACGCTTAGAGAGTGCATAGCCCCGCTGCGTGGGAACTAGAGCACTCTGCATACGTAGAATGGTTCGCCGCGGCACAGCCACGACTCCGCACGCCGTCCAAAGACGACCAAGACAACGACGAAGAGGAGAGGACCTGGACGATGCCGGTGCAACGCGAGGCAAACGAGATCCTCTCTATAAATCACAGACCGCGAGCAGTTTCTCTCCGTGCAGGAGGTAGAACAATATCCTAAGGTCTTTGCCTACCGTGCGCCTACCGTGCAACAAACCGCGCGCTCCCTCCGCGTGCGCCGCCGCCACAATAGCATCCGCGAAGGATTCGCGATGCGCGAGCAAACGTCTGATTAAATACAAATGGAAAAAACCGGACGGGGAACAACGCCAAATTACGAACCGCGCATCTCGATTTCAATCGCGACCGAGAATCTTTGGGCAAAGAGTTCTTCCACGAGTCCGTTTTAGCACTTTTTCGTTGGGAAACAGGGGAAAAGGTTTGGCTGAGGTGAGTATGGTTTTTTGGAGGATTTTAAGGTGAACTTGGAAAGAGTTTGTGTGTACGATTTTGTAAGATGGAAACACACTGACGATAATGTTGAGGTAGAAGAATAAATGTTGATTTGGGGATACTGATAGTGTGTTGGAATTGAAACAAGATTTTAGGTCCTCTGGGATCCTGTTTGTTCTAATAAATTGGAGGAAGATAATACACATATTCGAAGTGGATTTGAGAGTACCTATTCATTTGTTTAAACAAATATTTAAACTGACCAAGTTTTGAAGAAAATTCTTACATTTTTTAGATGAATTTTTGATATTGCTTAAATTATTACTTAATTCCTTGTTGTATGCAAATAATGCGCTACAAAGTAATTCGGCAATAACAACCAATCTAATTTTAACAAGTTACAGGAAGCTTTAGTTTCGTTGTTTTATAATTTGAAGTAGATTTCAAAGTACCTATCTATTCATTTGTTTAAACAAATATTTTAGCTGACCGAATTTCAAAGAAAATTCTTACACTTTTTAGAATGAATTTTTTATACAGTTTAAATAATTATCTGATTTCTCATTGCACGTAATTATTCCTTCACAAAGTAATTCGGCAATAAAAACCAATTTAATCGCAAGAAACATGGAACAATATAAATCCGCAATTGAACGTAACGAAACCGATTCCATCGAGCTCACCGGCCAGCCGGCCGACCGAATCTACCTAAGAATCATTGTAGCATTTGATTAAGAAACTAACCGAAAGAAAACAAGATCTGCACGGCAAGATTCACCGTGAGATTCGCGTCGTGGGTCTCGTTAGCGAGTCGAATCCGATACGGGGCGCACTTATCGGCGCGCACGTCGTCGTCGGCGGTGTGCAGCAGCCAGGGTGAAATGGTTAAAGGCCGTTTGCAACGGACAGTTCCACACACATCGCGTCGGAACTGTCTACCCGCTGCCGGTTTCGTACCTGGCCCGATATATCCTCCGTTCTGGCGCTTGCTCACCAGCCTCCTCCCACCCCCAAGGGTCCACTATTTTTTCGCGTGGCTCACCGCCACGGAGCAGCATTATTAATGACCGCGGAAACCGCGTCAAAGATCTCACGAACGTGCGCGAGCGTGATCCGTCCGCGTGTACGATACGCATTTTTAACCGCGCCGCCGCCGCCGCCGCCGCCGCGTGATGAATGGCGGCTAACCGAAGTCGCAATGTTCTTGTCCCAGCGCGGAGAGAATCGGCCAGAGATCCGTGGATCAGCTACTGGACGCATCGTGATTTAACGCAGCTCGCGCGTATGACGTGCCATTGTGATTTAGGTGCTTAGATATTAACGGTTCCACTATCCTCGATACGCGCAGTCACTGGCTTCCTAGATTCCACCATTTCGACGATGATTCTTTTTCTTTTTCTCTTCGTGAAACGAGGCAACTCGACCGAGAGGAAAAAAGGGCACCCAGTAGAAAGAGACTGCATCGCAAGCAGTGTCCGTCACGATCTATTCTCTCGATGCGATCGTATTATTAATGGACTAACCGATTGCATCCAGGAACAATCTTCACGAGCGACAAGACTGTTTATTAATATGAAAAAACTGTCCGCTTTTGGGACGAAGATACATGCGTTGATTAAAATTCGAAGGGTTTTTATAGGTTTGTGAGAAGATATCGAAGGTTGGTCACTGGGTAATGTAGAATAGGACGCAAGGCGATGTTAACCCTTTTAAACCTCCACTTTTTTTTAAAACTAAATTATATCAAAATTACACTTTCCTCAAATATACCTATGTACATGAGTTCATGGCCACGCCTATTTTTATTGCTTAAAAATATATGAATTTATTGGTTGCGTTCATAGTATTTTGAGAATGCATATATGAGTCTACCATTTTCAAAGGGTTAATAATGTTCAACCCTTTCACCGATATACATGAAATTTCGGCCGAAATTATTTATCATTCTTTATTTTTCAAATTTGTTGAAAAATACAAAAGTCGTCAACTTACACTATTCCTCTATCTCTAATAATATTCGAGATATTAGACTAAATATATTTACTACCTTCAACTTTATTATTTTTTTGAGAACTACCATATATCAAAATTGCATCAAAATCTTACGAAATTTCTATTTCTGATAATACTAATTGTATCATTAAACCAGAAAACTTTACCGAAGAAGGTAGGCTTTGCTTACAACGAGTACTATTTATCTCCTAATCTTTACTCTGATACGTAACTTAAGATCTAAGTATAAACATCGATATTCAAAGAACGAAACATGGAAGAATAAGCAAAAATACGATTACATTTTCGATTTCTTCAGCCGAGCTACGTCAGCTTCTAAACCGATAACCTTTTTCGTCAGTTCGCGAACTTGCTCGTTCAAACCGGCCACGTCATACGGCAGAGTGTCTGAGGATCCTACTTTACGATCGACGCATCTATTTAAAATCGCGTCGTCTTGCTCGGCGCCAATCTCGTGCGCCAAACATTCCTCGATCAGCAGATCGCTGATGCTCCAGTCTTTGATGAAACGAATGTGATTGCTACCTAGGTACCACGTCATCGAGGAGCGGCATCGATACGACCACGGATTGCCGGCGATCAAAATTCGTCGAAGTTTCTTCAGTTTCTTCAGCATGTCCGGCTTGAGACACGCGTTCAACTCGTTGTAAGCGATGTCCCAAACTTGTAGTTCAGGAAGCATATCGTAAATCTCTGGATCTATATCAACGATCCGATTACGCCATAGGACTAACATGTTCAGATTCGATAATCCTCTGATCCACGAAGCATCGATCTTTCGTATCTTATTGTCGACCAAACTGAGCAGTTGCAATTTACTAAGACCCCTGAAAGCGTCTGGCTCGATTTCCTCCACGCCACAGCCAGTTATGTTTAGCTCTATCAGCGAATTGGAGAGTTTGGAAAACGCGTCGGTCTTTATCTTGCTGATATTCGAATTGACGATATTGATCCCCGCGGCTCCAGCTGATATCTGTAACTGTATATTCGATTTGTTGTTTCCTCTCCTTCTTCTTTCTCTTTTTTTCCCCTATATTTTATACTTTGAATAGCTTGATAAGGGAATTAATCGAGTTTTTTTTTGTTTGTTTGTTTGTATTGTCGATATTTGAAAATGTTGGAAGCTGGGAGATACACAGACACACGCACAACGGGTGTAATATGTTGCGTTGATTATTTAAACCTCGCGGAGTGATTAAAGTGAATAATTATCCGAAACAAATAACATTATTGCGCTTAACAGAACTCGGATTTCGGCGAGAATGAATAAAATTCATACGCGGTTACAAATATTCTTAACACGAATGAATCAAGGTTAAATATTTACGCGAAATAAATTCGTGCGAAAAATAAAAGAACACCTCGGTGCTGTGATACTATTTTCATATTTTCTTTCGAATCGAACAAGCGTAAAGCGAAAATCTATCAGACTTTTTTATACCACAATGAAATACGTAAAAAAATTTGTTTTTAAATAAAGATCGAATTATACTCTAAAAAGTTTTGTCATCGCAATGGAATTCACATATTGCCCCAAAAGACGAACAAAAATAATTGAAAACAATACGGAATATTTCAATTTTCTTTTACGAATAAACATCAAATTCCTCAAAAAAAAAAAACAACTCTCCTACACCAAATAATGAAAATCCTCTCTCGAGCATTATTTTCCAAAGTCACAGCTCGAAACGTTCCAACCAAAGACGCTCGTCTCAAAGTGTATCTCGTGCATAGAGCCGAAGGAAGTTAGAATCGCAACGGTACAAACGGGACAAACAATCCGTCTAACAAGATATTTAACAAAAGCGGAAAGCAGCAATTTCTCACGTTTAAGTCGCTTAATCCTTCGCACTGGTACCAATCTTCCCGTCCGTTCAATCCGGGACGACAGATAGCCGAGCAGGCGGTCAAACACGCCGCCAGGACTATCGTTCCGGGCAAACCTCTCATGTTGCGCGAAATTTTAGTGTTCGACTACTCCGGCACTCCTCGAGATTCCCCTTTTATACCGATTCGGATCGGCTGCCACGGGAACGTTAATGTCACGGTCGTCGTCAAGGAAAATATAAAGCGGGGAAGTACTGCCAGACGAAGAAGAGGTAAGACGTAGAGATGCCCATTGCAGTTTCGCGCGACGCATGCTAAAAGATAAAACGACTACCCACGGGACAAACGGAAAAAATTTTCGTACCTATACACACATACCTTCTCCAGTTTGCCTTGTACGAAAATTTTTTCTGTTTCTTTTTCTTTCACGACAAACCACTGACTTATTGGCGATCGATTATTGGAAGCGCGCACGCGACACACAGCGAAGAAAGAAGCTGTTTTGAGATGGATCCACCAAGATGTAAAGAACGTAACGAGACGCTGATTGAATAATTAGGATTCCTCGTGACGTTCCACTTCGGTAGCTTCGTGTGTCACACAGAGCGTAATGTCTTGTAAGCGAGGAAACCGGTTTCGCCGCTGGTACACACAAACTGGACGCAAAATCGATCGTGATGCTTGCAATTTGACGCCTCTCCAACTCGGAGCTCCGCGGAAACACTTCTCGGCGTGAATTTATGCGTTACGGATGATAGCTATAAGCGATTTCACGCAGTCGAGGCGAAACACAACGGAGATTTCGTTCGGTACGATTGAAGTGTAACTGTTTTTGGTTTTAATGGAAGAGATTATTAAGTTGGATGAAGTATGTGTACTGGCTTATCAGCTTTGAGTTCGGTTGGTTCTCGCGGATTTGCGAAACTTCGATGTTATGTTAATTAACTGTTTCAGACTGTGCAAATTTTGGTAATTTGAATTATGGAAGAAAATTTATTGTACTTTCTTTGGTACGTTTTTCTTTTTTTGTTAATAGTGTTGAGGAAAATATAATGAAATAAATATTAGCTTATATCAAAGTTAGTTAAAGTTATTTTTAGATATAAACGAACATATAATTTTTTAACGCAATTTTGTACACAAATTAATAAAAAATGTACAGTGTGTAAAATGGTAGGATATAAGATAGTAACAAGGAAATTGTAAA
>NW_017100941.1:901338-922062 GCF_001263275.1 Habropoda laboriosa
GGACACGAAAAATCTACAGAACTTTTAGAAGTAGTAAAGGAAGAAGTACCTATAACCAAGAAAATGAGAAATTTATAATGCATTAAATATGCATTAAAATTGGAATGTATCAAACATACAAATACACTATTCCATCACAAAGTTTTCATTCACAGCACGATCTATCCTACACCTATCCTACATCTATCCACCATTCCTCAGCATTCTTCCTCGTTTTCTTCAAGTCGGCAAAACTTTACAACCTTCCAGAATCAGCAACAACCATCCGCGATAAACTGTGCTCGTCAAAGTATCGCGAGAACGAAAGGGAAAAGTAAAGAAAAAAAGTGGAAGAAAACCTTCAACGCTGAATAATTCAGCGAAGAATACGAAGGTTGGTGAACCGAGTAGTATATTCGAAAACTTGGAACTTCTAATTGGCGAAAAATTCGGGCGGAGTAATCTCCTGTCAGGCATCGTCCAAATTCCCATCGCGCTATGAAATATCGAATGATGCTCGTTCGTGATAGCACCTACGTGTTTTACAGACATTAAGCCCCACGCAAACGTGGTGCCGGGGCGCATAATAATAAAGCGCGTGGCTCGTCGATCGTGCTGTAATCACCCGAATAAAGCCACCTGACGATGCTACGATGTGGCTGCATTTGTCACTCTCGTGCCGGCGAATAAAGTGTTTGCATACTCTTATAAAACGATGGAATACTGTGATAACAGGCTCGAACGATAAAGCCACGATGTATCTGGCATGTACATCGCGATAAGCAAGGGCTGCAAAGCGATCCGAAACGGCGTAAAAGTGCGTTAACCATAAGTTATCGTGTGTTTTCCATGGAAAAGCCACGCTCGACGAATATTAATCATTCGCGAATATTTTCGTGGAATATCGAACGGATATTTTTAAAATTTGCTCTTTTTTCTCTTATCACTGAAGATTAATTTTAAAGTAATTAGAAAATTGCCTAAAGATTTCTGTGACATTTTGAGAATTCAGAATTATCTTTTGTTTACATTATTTAAATGCCGCAAAGCAGTGAAATCTGATTGATGAATCTGAGAAGAAGGGGAATTTAAAGTTGACGAGTTCTTTGATTTTACGTGTTATTTTTACGATTATAAAAATTACGGCGTTGAGTATGAAAATTCTACGAAAATTGCTCAAAGTTAAATAAAATTAACTTTTTACTGAATTGTATGTATTTGTCAATTGTTATGAGATTTTTCAAATAGTTTAAGAAAAAAGGTTCGTGCTATGAGTCAGTTTAATAATAGTAGCATATAAGGGTTTATTTACTCGTTTATTTAGCGGAGGACTGCGTTCGGTACACCTGTACTCTAAATAAATGAAACTGCAGACAGCGGCAGGTGTGTCAGGATAACTACATGGCCGTAATAACGGTAGTAAAGTGACCATCTATGAGGAGAAAATGTTAGGCAACATAAACTTAAGTGCTCCCAGTACCTCAAAAAAATATACTAATCATACTGTAATAGGTATAAATTAGCACTACTATCTGTACACCTCCTACCTAAGCCACAATTATCAAAGTGAATCGTCGCAGCCATTTGGAATGGCACACTGCAACTCAAACAATAATCAACATAATTACACAAAAATTACTTACTGCAAGAAAAATTTCAAATCCCTCGATTAACAATTACCAAACAATGCTTTATCCCAAAAATCGCTTAAAAATGACTCTTAATCGATTTACCCCACAGTCACGAAAAAAAAAAACAAACACTGTCCAATTCCCTGCGTCGTAAAGTAACTAAAATTACATAGCAGCTCTTTTAAACTGCCATCTTAAACCCAACATTTTATTTAAAAAAAAGCTAGCAGGTGCCTTGGTGATTCATAACCCGAAGTGCACGATCACAATCGATCTTCAAGGAACCTTACATTTGCTCGTAACATTTCGATTTCTCTTTATCAAACGACCAGATACATACATACGTTCAACATTTCGCATTTGCTCGTAATTACCCGAGATAGGTACCTATACACTCGTCATTCCGTTATCCTTTATCAGTGGCTTCTGATGAAAACAAAAAAACGGAAATTTACGAGGCGCAACTACTTCGTTTCCTCCTCGCCTTGTACAACCGTTGTCACAGTGTTGAAAATTCTTTTTCTGCATACTTTCAAGTTTCCTTCTTTTTTAACATATGTACCTACGTACGTACGTACATTTGGAACACGGTATACACGCACGGAACAGCGCATGAGAGGTCTGCATATATGCATAAGCGCGGCGCACGTGGTGCCACGGCAAATCGTAATGCCGTAATAATGGATGCACTACCAGCAACAGTTGTCCAGCAGCACGAGGGGACGCGAACGAAGATATGTTGATCGAACGGAACGGGACAGACGGAGAAAGCGGAACGGAATAAGTAGCGAGAGGAGTCCTCCTCTCTTCGTGCGTGTTTCGCACGTTCCCAACTACGGTCTTCTATGTGTTTACACCTCTCCTTTCAAAACGATCAACGAACGGATGCCATTTCGTTTCGTTTCGCGTTTCAACCCGATAGACTTTTATTTCTTGTTTCAATAAGGAGTTCTCAATATTGTTTGAACACCGGAGGAGATGTTGCACAGGGTGTTCTGGAAATTGTGGTGCAAGTGGAGAGCAGATGATTATTTAGGTAGAAGTAAGTCGAAAATGTAGGATAGAAGGTTCTCTTACAGAGCTCTGTTTTCGAGATTTTTTCTAAATTTTTCTCTATAATTACTTATGCAATTAATAAAAATATCGTAGTAGACAGTAGCATAGACGAATAAGTTGGTGAATTGGCCTTGAGCCAATAGGCACAACTTCTACTAAGGCAAAAATAATAAAAGCTCTGTTTTCGAGGAGATCAAATTTGAATATTCGTTAAGTAAGTGTCATAGTCTGCTTGGTTCACCTAATTTGACTATTCACCAATATTTCTGGCAATCTGAGTTTGGTATAAGTTAAAATACTGCAATAAGTTTCGGTAATATATTTATTTTGTTAATTGAAAAATTTCTGAAGAAATCTAAAAATTAAGGAAGCATAAAACCATTATAAAGTATATTTTTTTAGGCAGATCAATTCTTCGAAAAATTTGTCATAAGAAAGTATTAGAAATGTCGCCTCTCCGTGAGATATTTCAAATTTTTTAAAACATGCTTCCATGAACACTTTCGAACACTCAAAAAAATACGCAGCTCCGTTTAAAACATAATCTAATCGCACTTGTAGAAAAAATCGTTTCCTAGAATACATACTAGAACTCTTTAAAAACGACAAAACTTTCCTCTACGAATTTTGTCTAGCTTCACTTATAACCGAACTATAGTCCGAATCGCCCTGTGTAGTAACGTACGTAATCAACAATTATTTAATAGGAAAATAGCGAAAAATAATTAACAAGTGTTTTGTAATTCTCGCGTATCGAGAACGTTCCACGCTGCAGATCGTGTAAGTAAATGATACATGCGTCGAATACTGAGTAATCGGATCCATTGAATATTCAAACATTGTACCAACGATAAAGAATGTTTATCCTCGATCTATTATTGAAATCGTTTGTTTAAGAAATATTAATACCGGTTATCCCGGTAAATCCCCTCGGCTGATAACAGCCGCGCGAAGAAAACTGCAACTACCGCGTGTCTGGAAACCACGATGCTGTTGCATCACCGATAACGCGGTATTAAAAAGGGGAGAGAAAAAAAGAAAAAAAAAGTGAGACGACGAAAGTAAAAATTGTATTACGTACGAGTGGCAGTGTATTTTCCTAGGCGTATAATATCGCGTACCAGGCCGGTATCGCCGGGTTTTTAACAGCGAAAATAGGTAGGCCAGTATGTGCGGCCCATAAAATGATAAGAGTTATAAATCAAATTACGAATTTGATTGTGAAAACGTGTCGCATGGCTAAAGTAAATACATTAGTCGGTTTCGTGATCCGAGAAAACTTGCGTCTTGGGGCTGACAGCATTAAAGAATCCATTAAGAGGTACGAAAGCCTCGTTTATCGAATATATCTAAATAAAAGACCAAATAAACACTTATATTTAAATTTACGATCGTATCAAAATTCGATGTTCCCTCTGTTCCTTATAACTTCATCGCGTGCCCTGACCAAATAATATTAACATGGCATGCGATCAAGTATGAATGTTTAACTGATAGGGATTTTTCGTTCCTTCGCATCTTTTAATGTAAGTACACGCACGAAAGGCGAAGAAAAAGGATTAATTATCGGGGGGACAGTTGTACTCCGCGAGAAGATAAACAGATAACGTAATGTACAGTGTTGACATATTAATTTCATAAAATATTTAACCGGTATCTTTGTGTAGATTAATTTGAAATATTATAAGACAACAGGTTCTTCCGTTTAAATTGCTCGGGAGAAATTTATTAAACACCTATTGATAATGATAATTAATGGTGATACAGTACTTTATCACATTTTGTAACCGATACGAAATTAATATATAAAATACATTTATCCTATCATAGACAAACAATTATAATTATTACTTCGAAATAATAGTAATTTTCAAATTTTGTTAATATTTCCTGATACTGTATAAAGAGACTCTTTTATATTACCTCAAACACTCACCATCACATAAAAAATTAAAAGTATCTTTGGAACACAATAAAAGGATAATCGTAAGTCACGTTCCTTAACCCTTTCAGGACTATGAACAGAATCAATAACTCAATATTTGTAAGCAATAAAAATACATAGTTACCTTTGCCATAAACTCGTATACCTACCTACATTAAAAAAAAGTACAATTTAGAAATAATTTAGCATTAAAAAAAAAGGAATTGAAATAGTGAGCTAAGTAGTTGTATGTTTCCAAGTTGTCTCAACACGGTCCATTGTCCTCAAAGGGTTAAATACCTCGTCCACCAAGAATCCACAACAACGTCCATTTCCAACGAATCCCATTAAACTAGAAAATCGAGTAATTTAAATAACCTCGTCTTACGTGGTACCCTAACGTATACTGAAATTTCATGGTCGTATACTCTCAGACAAGCTACGCGTAATATCGTCACACAGTGGGTCATCATAGTGACCCACGGGGGCGTGTATGTATCTCTACGAAAAGTCATTTAAAATCAGCTTGTTGCGGAACACGTGAAGGGCGAGACCAACAACAACACATGGATTATGTAGCGATCCTTTATGGGAGAGTTCGCATAAAGTTGGCGGGCATGACGATACGTTTGAAAAATTGATTCAAGCCTACAATTGAAACACATGTTACGAAGGGGAACGCTGTATTTCAATACCCGCGACTCAACATGAATGAACAGTTACCTAAGGATATATGGAAGCAATAAACCGCCCTGCGCTGCGGCAAAGTGTGAATCGGCTTTTAAGCTGATACCCGCCAGAATACAGAGCGAACAACGGCGCTGTACGGCGTCGTAAACGAGTCTCGACGTGAAGCATTAAACTACATTTGTGACGTGCACGTGTATAGAACGCACGTGCGTGTTTCTAGTCAGTGGAAATTGGGTCAAAATGAACAGAGTGTATACACTCTTTTTATTTCTCTTCTATTTTATTGTATTTTTTTCTTTTTTGCTTCCTCGAGGCGCGTTTTAAAATGGTACACACACTCAGTGTTTGGCTGAGAAATACAACGTGTCTCGTGAAATGAGTAGTGAAAATAACATTACAACGGAGAATTATTCTTTATTTAAAGAGAACGATGAGTTCGTTTACTGCTTTTTTATTTTCTTTAGTTTATGTGGAGGACACTTTGCGTTGTTTTTGGTGTCACGAAAATGTGAAATGTAAAAAATTGGGCACGTTTTTATTTAGAATTGTGTTTCAAAGTTTAAAGTGCAAGTTTAAATGTAGATTAATGACTAGATTAATTTTTGTTCGATTAAATGTTTACTGTCTCCTTGTGATTTTTTCATTGCTAAGTTTTCTACTGTTTTGCACTTTTATATAGAATATGTGTAATGTTAAAAGTGATAGAATTAAGTGTGAAAGTATGAAAGGGAACGATTAGAAAGTGCGAAGTGTAATAAGTTAAAATCTTGTGTAAAGTGGAGTAAGAAAATATAAAAAAAGGATGTCGATGGAAAGTTTCACTTCGTCACAACGGTATCTCTAAGAAAATTTCTCGATCATCATAGGACAAGGGCTAGAATAAGGATAGATCTTTGGTGTCGAGAGTACCCGTTGCGGGGAAGATAAAACAGGGATAAAAGTGGCGTAACGGCGGTGGACTAACGTCGTAAGCCGCATCTTTACGAGCTACCAAGATGGCTTGCAAATTATCAGAAGCAGATCTAAGTAGCGACGAGATAAAGTCGACTCTTTTCATTCAATTCGATAAAACAGAAACATCTTCAACAATATAATAACACTTATGCCCTTAGAAAACTTTAAAAAAATGTTAATAAAGGAAAGTGATTACTAAAAGAAATAAAAATAAAAATCCTTCTAGTAGATGTTATAAGAGAATTCTTTGACAGAGTGATTTAAAATAAATAACACGATATTTCTTCGATTAATTTTATCGAAGCTTCGTGATTTATCATCGCTGAGAAAGAATCACTATCTACTTGGCATCGTTTGAAACAACGATGCCTGTTTCTCGCTACGGGAGATCTTCCGTAATTCTAAGAACTCAAACATAGACAGAAACTGAACTAAGTAGTTATAACGTGTCAAAGGGTGTCCACCCCTTCCCCCATGAACTTGCTCATATTACGGTAGACAGTAATTACACGTGGTGTTAATTAGTTGTATGATATATGAGTTTAACATGTGGGAAAAGGAGGCCTAAAGTACTGATCATTAACTACGCGTACGCGTTACCTGATACTGTATCTGCTTCTATCCATGTGTAACACAACCTAAGTACAGATTATCTTTCTTTTTGCTCGTGGTGAAAAAAAAATATTACACTTTGAAAATTCATCATAGCTAATGTTGCTACCATAAAATTGAATACATTGTATAAAATATGGACCTATTCGTAAAAATTCGAATAATAAGATAAAATTATACATGGAAAATAATACCTTTTAACTACATTCTAACTTATACGAAACCTGAATAATTGGAATAATTATGATTTATGTTTTATATTACAGCTGTTAGGAATCTTAAAACAATTTATCATTGATAAAATCGCTTCAGCGAACGATCCTGCAATTATTATAGATGATACACTATTATAATGACTCTAAATGTTTCTCCTCTACGCTTCTTGAGCACTAGAAAAACATGATCGTTCTTTTTTTTTTTAATGTAATATTAAAAACACTAACAATATTATGTATATAATATTACTTTAATTCTGATTGAATATTAATTTTATATTACAAGTTATCGTAAATACTTTACAGCGATGCTCAAAATTATTAGGTTGTTGCAATATGAAATAGCTGAATTCTCAAGCACGTAAGACTTTCAAAATTTTGTCCTTAAATTTGCAATTATTATACATCACTCTAAAGTTTAAAATTAAAATTTTAAACTAAAAACAGCACAATCGATGATCCACCGATTGTTTCGTTAATAGATGACAGATTCTGTATTAAAGTAAACTATGGATCAAGATCAAATTTAAGTTAGAAAAAAGTGTAGTAACGAGACTGAAGTAAAAAACATTTTCAGACTTCCTTGCATCCAGAAATGCAGAGTATTTAAAAATAAATAAAGATGTAAATAACCACATTTTAAAGTATGAACAAGTGGATCACACTTCGATAAATAACTATTACTTTTACCAAAACTAGCGACACCGAAAGTCTCATTCCCTCTATCATTTCATCTGCAACAGTCTAATATTCTCCTTACAAATTCGGTACAAATCACAGCAAAGTCTTCATTCCCCTTTAAAATTCATCCTTTCCACGTCTCGTACATCTCGATCACTCATATCCCCGATCGTTCACGACTTACAAATTATTATCCCGCAATACCATCGATACTAGGCGAAGAATCACTCAGTCAACAATGGCTCGCAATATCACCAATCGTCGGAGGAGAAAGTACGTTGCGTTAAGCGGCAATGATGTAACCATCATCGCCGTACTTTTCCTTCTCGCCTTTCCACCTTCCTTTGCATCCTCGTCTCACCCTACGGAGCCTTCATTTCTCGCGTTCCTCTGTTTCTTCTTCCCGGTTCGGCTCTGTTCCTCCGGAGAACTGTGCGGCGCGGCTCAGCGCACCGCGAGAGCAGTAAACAACCGGGCCGCCCTCGGAAACATCCCCATAAAGTACGTTTTATCTATCGTATATCGATGGCGCGGCGTATTTCACCGGCGCACTGTTATACAATGCAGCTCAATTAATGCCAAACTGTTGGCCTGATTTATTTCTTAACTCGGACAAACCGCCGTGGCCGCATCGCGATAATCGTCGTTCCGTATACGGTGTACACAGTGTTTCACTATAAGTGCGTGCCTTTGCTTACGGTGAAATCGATGGTATGCGGTCTATGCGGTAAAACAGATTAAACTGCCGTTTCTCCGCCACATTAAAATACGTTTCTACACGGTGCTGCTGCTCACCCTAAACCCTCTTTCTCTCAAACCCTCCTCCTCCTATTTTACCGTCTCGTTCGAGAGATGGTATTGGTTTCGTACGAAAGATTCGCCGGGAAGATATCCTTTCGCTCTGACGGGAATAATAGTCGATTGTAGTGTCCAGCGGAGACGGGAGAAGCGAACGAGCAGAACTAAGCTCGTACCCATTCCCCCGACTGCGCCACGGTATTTGTTTGCTAAAAGTTGTCACTGTGACCGATATACTGAACGGTTTTACTGCATAAGTCTCGGCGTTTATTGTTTGCTAAACGTTCCGCCCGTGGACCAATGTAAACGTTACTCCTTGTATTCACCTAACTGACCGCTATGTATACACGTGTTGTAATGGGAGGATTCTACGTTTACACGTGGCTCGATGGTTGGACGACGTAACGGAAATCGGGAAAGCGGAACGGTTTTTCAATTCGCGGTACGAAGAATGTTGCTTTTTCGAGACTTCAACGTACATGTATAGTTGGAAATATGCAGTTGTCATTTTTATCGCTCGGAAGAATTTGGAATTTCTTACAAACTGGAATTTTCGAGTTCGTTGGAATTTTTCATCATTTTTCGTCCACAAAAATAGCGTGTGACGAATAGTTTCGTAAAAAGCTACCTTTTCGATCTTTTTTTCTTTCTATTTATATTTTATATTTCGTAAAGGGTGAAATTTGATAAGATTCGTTGTGGTATATTGCTTTTCTGCTACTTTTTCGTTTCGTTGTAATATATTTCCATCGTGTCTATTCCTCGCGGTTTTAAAATATTACAACGAACAATTTTGTGTGTAACCACTGAACTTCTTTATACGTCGATTCCCCTGGCCGTTTTCAATTATCGAATGAAATTCATTTTTCCTCGCAAGTGGCAATCTGCTTCAGAGAATGAATTTTGTCCATTCCCGCGGAGCAACGAACCGACAATCTCCATTTATTTGAACTTTTCAACGTCGCTTAATTCGTGTGGAATCCACTTATCCGTTTTGTTTTACTTCGTCAATCTCTATAAAGTAGTGAACAATGGTGTAATGACTTTCGTCTACGAAACTGCTCTGTGCTATAATTTATGGCAAATTTTCTCTGGCAACGTTTTTAATACACTGTTCCTTACGTTGAATTCACACTGATCTTCGAATTCCGTACTTATTATAAAATTCTATGTTAAAACGTTTTTCGTTAATTCTTCAACATAATTATGAAATATTATAAAAAGTATATTAATATGTTGGAAAGCGTTCAACACAGATTCCTTCGTTTAGTAGTCTATCACATGAGCTGTCTCATGTCTATAATGTGCCATTTATTTGTCTATAAGGTTTTTAACAATATTATTAATTGTCTAAAAATATTATCTCTATTCAAACTTTATGTCCAACTAGAGATTACAGACGTCATCCTTTTTTTTATTTAATGGCCAATATAATTGTACTAACCGCCTTTGTATGATATCTAACAAATTTTGTTAATCTCTTGATAATTTTTGTAAAATCTTTGCAAAATTTTAAAAGATCCATCATCCACGTTTTGAACCGATAATGCTCATTTATCTTTGTATGTCAAAGGGTTATTTTACCTACGTATTTAATTAAGTAATTAACAGTTGACTACTTAGCAAAAATGGTAAAATTATTTTAGTATAACGAGCTAAAAGCAGCGTTCGACTTTTGACTTTATACGAAGGTTCATTCTCTGCCACAATAACGTCGTCGTCTCCTGGCAAAAGCTTCTTTCGACGCATCCACGAAATCCGACAATTAAGCAATTGGAGTCTTCATTTTCATCGGGTAGCCAGGAGAACGTGGAGCAGAGGTGGGTCGGCGGACAAAAGTTTCTTCGCGCGTAATTATTTGCTCGGTCGCCGCTTCAATTATCTTAATTAAATTACGCCCAGGCGCAAGACATTTTTCTACGTCGCGACTTTGCTCCATTCTTAGTAATTAAATCCTTACTCTTCCACGAAACAGCTTTCATACCTTGCATTCATTACACGCTGTACACACGAGGGGTACACGCCTGCATTCTTTTACGTTCTGTGTGTCGCAAACGACAATGCAGAAAAAAATGTTACAGAAATTAACGAGTCCGCGAAATCTGAACCGTTAAATACCTGTGGAACCACCAACCAACAATCAAACTCTACTCGCGTTGAACGTTCACAGAACCTGATGGACAATGGAACGTGTCAGTTTAAAAGGGAATTTGTGTGTTGTAACTGATAAAACGTGGCTCGACGTTGCGTTTACCTTTATTACTGAGTACCAAGGTGGACAAGATGTCATTGTTCGACTTTATTTCGCGGTCAGTTGCCAGCATACGCGGCAGGTAAGGCGAGAACGCGAAAGCCTTTGGATTCTTAGAAAGCAGAGTAGGCCAAAGATAACTGGGATAAGATCTGGTTAGTCGTATTTAATTCGAGGCTTTGATTATTCCAAGATAAGGACAGTGTTTTTTAATATAGTACAGTTTATGAAATTTTAGATTAGTGATAAGGAGGATTATGTGTTAAAATTCTAGGATAACTCATTAATTTTATCTGAAAATAGTAGTAACTTGTATTAAAATGAAAAATGTATATTTGTAGATCAGAAATTGAGTTAATTAATTTAATTAACTCAACTTAAGTTCAAAGATTGTGTTAGTTAACTTAAGTTCAGAAATTGAGTTAATCAGTCGATTAACTTAACTTAAATTCACAAATTGAGTTAATCGACTTAATTAACTCAACTTGGATGCAGAAGTTTAGTTATATCGTTTGATATCGTTATGGGGATATTCCTGGCAAGCATCGTGGACGAATTGTAATGCATAAAAGGGCACGCACAAACATAGTAGCTGTAGTTAACCTTTTCCACCAACTGTAACGGCGTGCAATCACCCTAACTGCACCGAAGCATTTCCACGGTTTCCATAGGCGATGTCAGTCACAGATGCAGTTACGGAGCGACGTCTTTCACGGTGAATGCATAGACGCGCTTTTCACATGATAATAACTCACAAGTGACAGCGTTACCTATCTACCTAACAATCTCTTGCCCTACCAGAAATTAATTTAATTTGCCACGAGAACGCAAACATAATATCCAAATCTGAAATGCATTACGTTTAGCTTGTCTGCTCCCGTAGCTATAATTACGTCCTTAATTTATACTTTAAGATACCACAGACGTACCAAGGTAGTATACGATGGATCTTCATGTTTGTTTTTCTTATTTCATAGTGATATCGTTTAATAATGCATCGAGAGATTTTTTAGAAAATTTTAAAACTAATTTTATTTCTTTAGAAAATAATGTAAATTTAAAATCTCGTATTATACATATAATTAACTGTTAATAAATAGTTGCAATAGCAAGTAGATTCAACTTCGTAGATTTACTTTAGAACTGTAAATATTGAATGAAGAATGTAATTTTATTATCAATTGTATTATAATTTGAAACTGAAAAACTTTGAGTATTTTAATATTTATTTGAGATCTAAAAGTTTAAATAATAAACTTTAAATAATAAACGAATGCTGCGATATCTGAATTAGGAATGAATATTATATAAAACATAAACAAATAAAATTCTGAATGAATACTGACTTCTATCTGGATTCTATGTATGTTTATAGAAAAATGAATTAACTCTGACAGAAGACGCTGATTGATGGACAAGAATCTATTGATTGAAGGTTGACATTTCATTCGACAAAATTTTATAAATGGTACAGTACTGGTGGAATAAAGCTGTCAAACTTTTATGAGCAAGAAATGTCAAAACTGCTAATCCAGGAGCATTTAAGTTCAAAATGAACGTATCGTTGAGTTCGTTTAATACATCACAAATATCCATAAACCAATTCTATATGTTCTTCATTAATTATTGTGTATTGTATCAATAAAATATGTTTAAACTGCCAAATTTGTCACAAAAAAATTTTACACAAAATTGACTATATTCATAGAACCTTTCCAATGTTTCATTCTTATCTATCAACATGATCTTATTTAATGTAATTGAGACATTTCTCTCATTTGATAAATAACTATTGAAACACTTTACAATCTTCTATATATCTTTAGCTATACCGAAACAAGAATCTTTAAATTGACTTTCAATTTCCAACAAATTAACAAAAAACATCAGAAGAAATTTCGTCTGCATAAATTCTCTTCAACTTTGCACAAGATTCCCAAGCATCGGCGTCAATTTTAACACAAAAATAGATCGCACATCACTGATCCAAATTCACAAATGAAAATAATCCTGCACACATAATCTAAACACATAGATAAAATGAAAAAATCATAACAACCCCTCTATTTTCTACCCAAAATTAACAATCCAAAGAACAAAACAAGCATCCTACTTTCACCCGTTGCAAAATAAACGGAATTAACAACGTAACACTTGCAAGACGGGATAAATCAACCGCGTTCAATCTCAAACACACGTTAAATCACATCGAATTCCAACGTACTCGAGGCATCAAGATTCCAGCAAACATTCACGTTGAACGACACAAGTGGTAAGACATTTACCGCCACCGATATCCACGCGAGATATAGATCACTGATAGGAAGGGAAACGTGGCCCAGGATGGTGCACGCGGCGAAGCCAAAGACCCGATCGAACGTAATTCGTATCGCAGCCGAAACTACAAATACTTTACACGTTAGTGGCATCGCATCGGGCACCGATACGATTGCTTTTTAATCTCGATCAGAAATCTCCCCCGGACCTAGCAAGTTCGTGTACTCTAAAAACACTCTTGCCTCGCGAGCGGGCAAGGCGAGCTGCGTGGGAAATCGCGGCCGGCCGGTAATTTCTCTGGCCTGATTCTGCCGACGGTGCGGATTATCTACAGCATCCCGCTTCGAAATATATAGATAGACATGGCACGTGTATGTGTTGATATATATTATACGGCTGGTACATACCGCGAAACACGGATTGGCCGCGTGCATTGCCGCGATTCGACGTACGCGCGGCGGCGCTTCTCCAAGGCGCATTGAGCAAACAGAAAAAAAAAAATTATCGCCGCTAACGTGGATCCGCACACGAGCGACACAGGTATCGCGATTCTAATAACGCGATTACGACACTCTGTCCAGCGTGGATCGATTTAGATTCAAACGAGGAGCTGATCCAAGTTTGAAAAATTCTACGTGTCAGAGATTTTGTTTCCAATTGGAACAATTTGTTGATACTTGACGTATCTTATCAGTTGATCTAAGTGACCCATGTCTGTAGAAAGTCTCGTAGAAAGAGAATGTTGAAGTTTTTTTAATCTATTTAAATGTAGTCTTGCAAGGAATGTGATACGTAATTTGCCTTGAATGTATGAATGAAATCTTAATGTTAACTCGAGTGTAAAAGTAAAACTTCAATGATAACATAGTGATGGATGAGGGTAATTAAAGTGTACAATTGTTTTGCTGATAGTGTATGGAGAAAGATGCATAAATTGCTTTCTTTGTAAGTTACTCTATCGTGTGAGACAGATTAGGTACGTATTATAATAAAGGATATTTAATTAAGCTGTTTTCATTTAATCTAATCTCACGCGTATTCTTTATCTTCAACGAACGTCGTAAAAATATGTATCGTTTGTCAATCACACGTATTCGTATTTAGTACTCATTTCTGACTTCACAAAGGAAAACCACGTTCTCCTTGATATACTTTTCTTTACGGCAATATAAAACGAAACGAAGAGAAAAGAAAAAAAGGTAAAAGACAGGGCAAAAACCATGGTATATACCTACAATACTTGTCAGGAAAATTAATTAAAACTTTCCACGTTCATCAATAAGTGCACACAACCCACCGGGTAGCGTTTATTAATAATAAAATGGAAGTAATAAAATGAGATTGATGGTATTATAAGATCCGTCAAACATATTTCCATAGCAGGGAAATTTTTCAAGAAAAACCCTCCTATCGTTCATATGTAATACGTTCAAAGCAGACACGGTAGTTTATGCACGGTCTTTGACGTTTTTTGGCTGGTTCTATCTCAACCACTTTTTTGAGAAAACTCGCCCTGGATGGAAGGTCACGATCTCGACCAACCAGGGGATTGGTATCCCGCTGTTGCTGCACGCTCGAGAAGGTGTCTCGTATCTACGTCCATCGCTAAACAGCCCGAGCGTGAAATCAGACCAGTGATCTCCGTCTCTCTCCTTCTTTACCCTTTCTCCGCCATTTCTCTTTCCCCTAGTTTTCTTTCTCTCTTGTTCCCTCTTTAATTTTCACTGGAAACCCAGAACGACTGGCATTATCCGTACGAAGGAAATTCTAAACGTGATCCCGGTCGAAAGTCGTATTTCAGGGGCCAAATCTTCTGGCCATTCTGTACATTCAAATGCCAGGAACTTCGAGAGACGCCCAACACAAGCTGAATTCCCTTCTTTTTCTTTTTTTTTTATACAAGAAATTGCGCGAGTTTCTGGAAGTTTCATCATAGCGTGTAATAATTATTGCACAGCAGCGTGAAACAGTTACTATTCATATGACAATAATTCTGTAAAATTACAACTTACGAACTTGGAATATTTTTAATATCCACACACTTCATGAACTGAAATATTTCTTTTTGGTTGAACTAAAGCATTTCATTTGCACGTATCTGATTGAAGTTTGTTCAGAAGTATGTCATGATTCAGAGAAATAAAAGAGGGAATTATTCTCTATAGCAACGACTCATTACTGATTCAAGGAAAATCTCTCAACTTTATATCAGAACCCAATCTAACCTTTTCACTTAGAAAATAAATTATTATTCGCCAATTTCCTTCAGTGATACAATAGTCTACCAACTCTGACTATCATCAAGGATCAGAACATCCTTGCTGTTACTTCAGAATCTTCCAAAGAGAGTCGAGCGTGGTGCGCAAAAATCTGCCCCGGATCCAACGTAAATCTGAGGAATCTTGCTAAATTCCTAAAGGTGTAATGCGTCTTCTGATCACCATGCAGATCTCCAGGAAAGCGTGAGTCCACGCGAGAAATCAGCGAAAGAGCTACAAGGCGAGGGCGTTGCCTCCCGGCACCACGACGTTTCACCTTAAGCAGGATTTATAAAAAAGCATCGCATCTCCTTGGAGTCGAGCCGTATGACGAGCAGCGTCACGTTTGTGGCAAACGACGCACATGGCGCAGCTGGAGTCTGCTTAGAGACTCTACGTGCCTTCTATCGTGGCATATGCGTTGCACCGTGTCCTCCCACTTCCCTCCGCCATGCCTCCTTTGCCCTCTGTTCCTTGCACCCCCACCATAAAGCTACGTAATACTCTTCGGATCCTCGGGAACTGCCGAACGAGCAAATGGGACACGTCCGCGAACGCGTAGCCCGCAATTGTCGCGGTTGTAGCGGGTATCCAACTGCGTTTGCACACTCGTGAACCATATGCCTGTCACGTACACGCAGCTCTGCACGTTTTCCCTGAGTGTGTGGAGCTAGACGCGCGCGAGCGCGCTCGTCCTCGTCAATGTTGCACACGTAACACAAAAGTATCTCTGCGGCCAGGCATGCTTCTGGGATCACAAGAAACCAGTGCAATGGCGTTCGAACAATACCCCTTTTGGGAGCCTGCGTTAATTGGAGCGATCAATCTTGCGGAAAATTTCGCTGGTTTAAATGTGTAATACCGTAGCAAACGAACGTTTCTTGCAGGATCAAGTACACGGGGTGTTTTACTTAAGTTGAACGTGGTAAAGTAAGAAAGAACGACCGAGAAAGTGGTAATTTCTTGAATTACACTAATTGAGAATAATTAATAAAGACCGAGAAGATTTTCAGTGTAGCTGATCTTTCTTACTGGCATACTTGAGGTTATTACTTTCGAGTGGTGGAGGATACACAACCATCGTTGTGCAAATTAACGAATGGGTACGGTACATTTACAGTGGTGCATTCACATTCAATTCTCGTTACAGTGTTTTTCGTCTTGCTACTTTATTGCCAACTCATGGTACTATACATTTCTATCTGTTGCATTTACACGAGTACCAGCTGAACGTATACTTCGGGTCTTTCTCGATTCCCACATGCCTTAATCACTATTCGAAACTATTGAAAGAGCTGTTTTCGTCTGAATGACACACATCTACACGAGCCGAAACGTCGCCATTTACGCGAATCAGCATCAGCTAAAAGATCCAATCAACCCCTCTCGTCACCGTTAAACTCCGAAACCGCGTCTCTTTGGTGGTCGATCGTATCGGTATATATCAACAGCTACATCGTACCCACACGTACACACACGCGCACACATACAGAGGTATATTCATACAGAAAGCGTGCTAGACGCGAAACAGGGAATGTTTACGAGGTAAAGAGGGAAGGTCCCTCTTCCTCCCGCTGCGTGGTTCTCGGTCCAACGACGGGGAGGAACGAGAGTAAGGTAGGGTAGATAACCCTGCATCCTAGTGCTAAGATAACCCGACTTGACCCGCGGGTCCTCCTTGCTGAATAATTACGGGGAAGCCTCCTATTCCCATCTTCCTCCATCTAACAGTCTTAACCTTTCTGTTTCTCCTGGATCCCTGTCTTTCTCATAGGCGTCCTTCTCACCCTCTTTACTCGTTCATCCTCTCGGTCTCTGTCCTTCCCGTTGGTGCATAGAAGCAGCGGGAGACCTGAACCTGGTGGCTCTTAGCGATGGTATCGACCTGCGGAGAGTCTTTGCCTCCCTCCTGGCCCTCCTCTTTCCAAACCGTCGACCCTCTTGCCCACCTCTTCGCCACTTGCCCTCTCCCCTTTCCCCTCTTCTCCTTTCGCCAGTGCCATCCTCTACCTCCTTCCCCGAGGTCTGATGCCATCCTCGCCCTCCTTTACAACCTCGCCCGTCCCCCCTGGGCATTCTAACGCCCGCTACAGCAAGGGTTGCTCCGTGACTGCTCCTTAGGGCCGCAGGATCGAAGACGAAGGAGCAGAAGAGGATCGAGTGTACTGTTAGCGTTGCACTGGTGCGCTCGTTTCTGATACTGGTGGGAGACGTGGTGGTAGTGGTAGTAGTAGTAGAGAGAACGGACCAGGCTGGGCCCGACAACGTGCCTGGCCTGTGCCTAGGCCCGACCCAAGTCACGAACACGCACGGATGAGGATAGATCGTGGCTTCGTCTTGCCTACCCGCCTCCAGGGGCGGATGGTTTCTGTACCGCTCTCGACCTTTTCTACGAGGATGTAGATTACCGTTTACGTAGCCTTTTGTTGCACGCTCTTCTGGCGTTTCCTTATCTGCTGATTATGGGAATGATTCGTTGCCCGATCCGGACCCCGAAACGCTCCCTCGTTATGCACCGCTGTATCACTCGAGGATATAATCGTGCCAGGAAATAAAACTACCTGGAACCTGGTTGTACGTGTATGTATATAACAGCCTGGTGTTATTGCATCGTTTCTTCTCTCAGGTATCACCGGTGGAGGAATATTTAACTTTCATCGCGTGTAATTTATAATTAGTCCTATTTATGCTTGACGAAGATGTTAAACGTATATCTTTTCAGATTTTACTGTAACGAAATTAATAGCACATACGACGCACGTGTGTACAGCAAATTGAATTAATTTTATATAATCAACGCGCAAGGTAGATATACGATTTATATACCGAGATTTTAATTATGTAGAATAAGTTGTTAGGTGGAGCAGGTATAGCATTGCGTTAATTATTAGAGAGGTATGATTAATTGCTACTTCAGCAAAGAGAAATAGAAAACGAAAAATTTTTGTCAAAATCTTTCGTTATTTCTGAGTAATGTAGAATTCTCAGAAATGACCATATAGTTAAAAATACTTCGTTTAACTGTTCCAGTAAAATAATCAAGCTCCTACAAACTGTTACAGTAACACGTGTAATATTGTTTATATTTAATAAACCATCCGGCGATAAACATCTAAGCGGAAGAACGACATCTCATTGCCGGTCACGTGACCGGCGATCATAAGTAAACCAGATTTACATAAAAAATTGTAACACAAATAATCACAGCATGTAATTACGCGTGCGTCTATTTCATGTATACCAATAACCGTGGACGGGGTTTCGCGCGCGGCGAATAATACAGATAAAAATTACTTGACCAACGTGGCACACTTTATAGCTTCGCGCGTAATTTCATACGAGTGGCGGCTGAAACGCGAACAATTTCTCGGGCCAGTGGTTGAATCAGCATTACAAATGCGACTGATAATACAGCGCGACACGAGTCGTCACGAAAGTTTTACACGATCATTCTTTACGCGGCAACTGCACTCTCAACGTGCGTTTAGCATTTCATTAGGAGCTGAAAAGCTCTTCTATATCCCCTTTATACCCTCCACCACCGTCGTACAACGTTCCCAACCAAGTGGTTAATACCGAAACTAATACCGGGTCAAATTTTCAGATTTTCCATATGGATCTTTCGCCGGCCGGGTCGAACTTTCTATTACACGAATAAGTCCCGCTTTAACTTCTTCCTGTGTTGTTAAACCCAACCTGAATCCGAATTTTCCATTTGCCAGCTGCCTGCAGAACTCCCCATGGCTGCATGATAAATTAAGCCTTCGGAACTTCTCGTGTCCGACGCATTACGCCAAACCAGAAATTCGAATTTACAATCGAGAAAACCGTAACGCGAACCAACCGGACAAGCTCCTTGTACACGTACAAGCCTGAATAATCAGTTGGTGAACATCTTGAAATGCCTTGAAACCGGAACACACAACGATGTTCATCGAAATCTGCGAAATTTCGGGGAAATTGACGAATTGACAACTTTAGACGCTGCAAAATCAGAATGATCTACCGACAAATTTGTGGTTAATTCTCATCATTAAAACCTTAGGTCTTTAATTTTAATCGTTGACTGGTGAATTTTTTAGAACATTTTGAAAATTTAGTATTTCAATTTTCTGTTTACATTGTTTCTCAAAGCCTCAAACCACTGAAATTTCATCAATGCATTTGAATTTGAGGGGAATTTAAAATTACTTTAACCCTCTACGGGCCGAATTTTTTTCTCGACTATAAAAAAATGTATGTAACGTAAAATTAAGAAATATCGTCCTATAAATACAGAATAACAATGAATTCAGCAGTTTCAACAATTTTATTATAACGAATACATATTGTGACTTTGAAGTAATAACGGCTATCTTGTGGAAAAAAGTTCAATTGTTTAATAGAATATCGATATATTAGTATGTGACATGAAAGTTACACGGGCCCATAGAAGGTTAACGTGTTAGTTTAGTAACCCTATTTTCTGTTTACAGTGTTTCAAAGCTATAAAGAGATACATACTTCAGAAAGCTAAACAGAAACTCTGATTCTTTCGAGATTAATAGATTCCCCAGGAATATTACTGAGAAACGCTTAATTCACTGTGGTTTAGAATACACTTACGTTCTGATGATATTTTCATAACACTTCTATACAATTATCAAATGAAACCTTGCTCCATCAAGGAACAGTAATAGTGGAAACTGACAAATTAACAGGTTTTCGCTGACGACGGTAAAGATGTACTTATACCTGCAGTTAGGTATAGTTCCTCGACAAAGTACACGTGGTTCGCCGCATGTATGCATTAACACGAGCATCTGTTCGTCGTGTATGTAATCAGTAAACACCTTACTTTTGTCATCCGACAGAATTACACAGTGGTGAGAAACTTAATCATTAACGCTAGAACCCCGTCAAAATGATCTATTAACGACTTTCCAAAAGTGAATTTTTATTTTACAAAAAGGTGATTGAAAAATTAGATTCATGTCAATGAGAACTACCCATACATGCACACAAAATAAAGTCAGAAAATTACAAACGATATAACTCACAATTATCGAACATTCACTCTATTTCTTTAGAAATCGCTAATGGGTCATTCTGACCCGACCAGAGTCATCCCAGCGTTGCGAAAACAATCGACAGCCTGATAAAGAAGTACCACGAGGAACAGGCGATGGAAGAATGAAAAGATGTTCAATTAACAATTAGCCAAATCGCGGTTAAGAAATTCTTCCTTGCCGAGCGAGACATACGCGGTCTCCCTAGTCGTACCTACACCACCATACCTATATGCATTAACGCACACAAACACACATACGTACACACGTACATATATCCACGTGTAACCATGGTGGTAGCACATACAAAGACGCGCGGTATGTGTGTGTTAAACCGCTCTACCGCAGAA
>NW_017100941.1:922091-929693 GCF_001263275.1 Habropoda laboriosa
CCGCGCGCGCATCAACCCTACTCGTGAACTTCCGGTCCTCGACCCTTTCACCCTTTTCATACTCGTGTCCTCTCGCATCCTTCAAATCCACCCCTCACCACCATTCTACCACCCCGCTATTCCTCTTATCCTTCCATTAACGGTGTAAGCCCGGGCCCCGTAACGCATCCTTAAAAATCGTCCACGGCATATTTAATGTTTGCACTTTGACGCTTCGTTGTAAAGCTCCTTTCAGTGTCTAACGGGACTCTCCATTAGTGCTTGATTACGCGACCGCTCCTTTTCTTTCGTTTTTTTTCTCTTCTCTTTTCTCTTCTTTGTTTTCTTCTCGCGGTAACATAATGCCTTCGTGAATATTCAGGCTGAAAGTTTAATAATAACGCGATGTGTCACACCAGCCCCTCTGACTGTTCACGCGGTCCTTACCTACCATCTGCATCTCGTGAGGTAGTACAGGGGTGAAAATGTAACTCGCTACCAGTTCTTCCAAAACATTCGACTTGACTGATCATTGCCTGGCTCTCCTCTAGTCTACCGTTCTGTTTTCGAGCTGTTTTGAAGTTTGGCCATTGAAATAAGATCAATTGCCGAAAGTAATAAATGGAATTTTGGGGAATGATAGAGGCTGTTCATAATACTTTTACCGTTTGTGATACGTATGTAGCTGTCGGTTTAAATAAGAGATGTATGTTTATAATGGTCGGTTTATGTTTCGTTTCTTTTTCTTTAATCCTTTTGCTGCGGCAGATTTTAATGCGTAACATGTGTGGCGGACGGTGTATTTTTAACCACGACTGCAACATTTTGGTATTTCTGTCGTATCGTTTTAAAATTCGGTTTATTAAATTGAGGTCGAAGTACGTTAAGAATATAATTATGTATTAAATTAAGGTGGAAGTGAGGAACAGAAAGGCTGCAATTGTATAGTGCGAGCAAATTTTCAAAATTCCTATAGGATTAATTAGGGTTAGAGTGTATTCTATAGTTGTTTTTCTTAATTTTAAATAATTTAAGTAAAATAAATTAAGTGTAGTTTATTTCATCGCAACCACGTATCAATTGCACTTAACCGTTCGAACATTTCTAACAACACAGTAGCGTGATCCATAAAAAACAGTTTCAAGTAATTATCATGATTACAAGTAAAACGATCGTAATGAAAATAGTAGTATGAAGAAATCTGTGAAATTTACATACTACTTAATATGCAAATTGCCTTATATGTGTAACGATACGGCACAGTATGTTAGCATGTTATATTTTATATAAAATATACAAAAAATCAATCATCGTTGAAATTACAAACTACAAAAATCATTTTATGCAGAAAGAAAAAGATTTTTAAATTATTATATCCATTTTTTTAAATTTATCAAAAATTCCTTTACAAAATATGCTCTTCCTCAAGATAACCATATCCTTTAACTTACACAAAAAATTTTCCACACTCGATACTCGCTTGGAGAACAATTTTAACAATCGACAAAGTTTCATTTCCTTCGACCAAAAAAAAAAAGGATACTTATTGCTCACGTACTGTGAAAATCTGATTTACGTTTACATGCTATCTCAAAACGAACTTCGCAGATAATAAAAGTCAAAGGTGAGCAGAGGTACAAAAAGAAAAGAAGAAGGATAATACTTTCGTGATGCCATTGAGACCGAAGGCAAACAGGGATCGGTTCTTGATCGCGATGGATAGGGCCTTCGTGAACATTTCCAACTGGGGTCATCATAACGAGGTCTCGTGTCACGCGCTCGGTACAGTATAGACGGGAGAGAAGAAAAAAAAAGAAAAAAAGAGAAAGGAAGCGTATAAAGGAAAGAGACAGAAGTTCGAGCACGAGGGAATGAAAAAGACAGACAGTCGAGAAGGATGCACTCATAATGGGATCCCATGAGAAAACGATGAAACAACGAAATGAGTGGAGCTATTTACGCAAAACGTATATACATATATACATACATTTACTTTATAAGTTGCGTCGGCCTTGCTGGTTATACGTACTCGACCACATACGTGTTTATACGCCGGACAAAAAGTTGGTATTCCTCAGACGATTTGGAGTTACGTTTATTTTATTAAATGATAGAGAATGTTTTATTAAAGAAGCTGTAGGCTTATCAATAGTTGAAGAGTCTCAAACGGTAACGTTTCGAGTATCAGAAAGTACAATTTTCGAGAGAAGAGAATATCGAAGGGACTTGTTGTATTTAACTATTATGCAATCCAGGAAGATTGTGTATATTTTACAATGGAATTGGAAATTTCCAACTTCTATAAAAATGTTAAATCAATTACAAACTTTTGGTATCACAAATATGAAACGTTAAAAAATTAATCAAACAAATATATTTATTAAAAATCACGAAGGTGTGTGAATACGTCTCCTATCCACCACAATGCACCGCCGAAACTAAATTTTCAAAAGTACATATTCCATTTTATAAAACATTTCAACCATCACTCAACCATCAATTCAAACACGTAGAACGTTCACCTTAATACCTACTGTGTTCTCTCTAAATCTACAACATAGCTCTCTCGGTAAATCCACTGACAGGCATACAGAACGAACGAAACACACGTGTATATTCCTCTCAAACCTGCCATTTTCCTTCTTTCCGCCACAACTACGAATCCTCTTTAACCGGTCGAAAAACCCGCAGGTAGGGAAAAATGAATATTCCCATCGCCTTCGATCCTCAATTCATTATTCATCGTGACCCGGAAGAAGAAAAAAGCACAACCTACTAATCACTAGGAACAACACCTCATAACGACTTGCACGCCACAAAAACCGAAGCCACATTTCACTTCAGGAACGACCTAGCTACCGTAGGTGGTCTCGCGGCCTGGACGCTTTTTCAGAGCGAAACAAATCAACACAGCCCGCTGTCAGACATCAGTCCGTGAACATTGTTGCGATCTACGGGTGTGTAGGTGCACGTGTGTACCTGTAAACGATAACCGAAGCGGATTCGGAGCGAGCGTATGCATATCCGTATGGAAAGGAGTTCCCGTATCTCACCGGTCAGAGCCACTTAATTGACACGCGGCGCGTCCCTAACACGCGGCGACCTCCCATCCGGTGACTGGAGAGAGTCTCTGTCTCTCTCTCTCTCTCTCCTTCTCTCTCTCTCTCCTCTAACCCATCTTCGTCACACACCGGTTCGCCATAGCTTTTCTCTTTCCTTCGACTCCGTTCCTCGTCGTGCACACGGGGGAATCACGAATCTCTATCTGTCGCGGCAGTACACACCAGCCGCCAATTCCTCGTCTGTCCAATCATGGAAATGGAAATACTTCATACGCGTACGACCCTATGCCAACGACACGGACGACGGCATAATTAACGACTCGCTGCCGGTAGATATTGCTTTTTTGACTGCGCCGTTACTGCACTTTCACAAGATTCTTTGAGATGAAAGCTAAAATTAACGAGAAACTGTATCGATGGAAACACGACGAGAAGGAGTCGCGCGTAACTGTTTACTGTATGAGCGTGTGTGTGTGTGTGTGTTAGTATCATACATACATACGTGTATATACAATATAGTGTATTTTAGTGATGAGTGAATTCGATCCGCGAACGCGTTGCTCGCTCGCTCGCGCGCACACAACTCTTGTGCATAATTGTGTTTATAATTGACGTGCTCGATGCGTAACGAGGCGAATGTTCGAACGCGAGTATCGAGAAGGGAGAATTATGGGCGTAGTGAATAAGATTACTGTCGCGGTGGAATATATTGTGATTCTCGATTGGAAGATCGTAAAGTAGGTATTTGAAAATTTATCCAAACGACGAATCAATTTAAGATAAGAAATTTCGGATGTTTATCGGGAAGATAAATCGATAAGAAAATTTATTAAAGCTTTGCATTATTTTTCAACATAATCTGAGAAGTAAATTGAGTATGCACAACTTAGTGTAAAAGTCTTTGGCCTTTCAGAGCTGTTTTGAATGATCCAAACAGGTGATAATCTGAAGGGGTAAAGAAAAAACTATAGAGGGGTATTTCAATATTTCAAAATGCAGCTGTTCGAGAGTTTCAACAGTTAGAGTAGCAGAATTATTTTATTTTTCACTGGTGCATAAAAATAATAAATATTACTTTCTCAAGATCCCAATTTTTCCTTGTTTTGTGCTCCTCCAATTATGACTAAAAATCTCTAGATTTCAATAATTCAACTTTTCTTTCATTTTAGACTAATTAAATGCAAAAATATCAATTACCCTTCAATCGAGAACCAGTGACAAAATAAATTAATAAATTTCATGTATTCCACCTTCGTAAATGAGTGTATTTTTACAGAATACATACGTCCTTCCTAGTGAAAAGGTTAAAAAACACCCATTACGATTTAAATTACATTTCTTCACTAAATATAGCATCACATATCATCAAAAATATATATAAATAATTTTGTTGTTTGAATCTTAAGAATTTCACAAAGCTGTGTCATGTTTGCTTCACACATTCAGATAAGTGTCCTAATACTTCTGAATTGGAGTATATTTAGAATATTCTTACGAGAAATATCGTGATGATCCATCGAATTATCTCGCTGATTATCGTCGTATCGACGTGGCCGAACGGAGGAATAGTTAGTTGGCCGGAACGATGGACGAGCAACCAAAGAAATTGCATCGCCCGTAAAGGTAACTTCGTGCCGCGACGAAGCGATTTGCCTTATAAGCGACAGCACGTGAGTGCGCCTCAACGTGCCACCTTTTAAGTGCGTCCCGTGCAGCCCCTTTGAACGGTACAAAAGTCGAGATTCTACACGCAAATTCTGATTACGTATGCGCGCGAAACTAACTGCCGACGCACGTACCCGGGATGGACTTTCGCCTTTTCCCATGGCGCTTGTTAGCCTTGCCTTCGTGATATTCTCACGGATGCGGAGATTTTAAACGCTGGCGAACAGAGATTGATCAGAATCCTTCTGCCAGCTTTGAAAAATCTGAACCGATTAATCGGAGATACAGCAAATAATAATTGACGTATCGCCAAGGAATCGCTGGGTATTCTAATTCACTTCACGAAGACTGAAGATAAATGGTAATTGATAAATTGAAAGGGAAGTAACAGCGATTTGAGTTTCTCTGATATGACATTAGCACGTTCACTGTACAGCATTCACATGACAAAGCATCTAGCTGTTTTTTGAGATACATCGCTTACACTTAGAAGTATCACTGTTAATTATTTGCATAATAATTGAAACATAGGCAAATTTCTTTCTGTATCAAAAATACATGTTTCTATGTGGAGGAGTTTAAAGCACTGAAGGTGTTAATATAAATTTCGAGAAAAAGACTTATATTTTGTAAATATTCTCAATTCACAGCAATTCAGTAAGTTCAAGGTGTCTTGGGTAAAAGTGGAGCAAATATTAAGACAACGCGATCCTAGAAATCACAATTATTAAATTAACCTAAAATTAATCTAAATTCTCATACACAATATTGCAGCAATATTCTAGTAGCAATGTTCTCACGACCAGCGCGGCCACTAAAAACGAGCACTCCCGAAAACAAATCGAGCGTATCAAGTCCGAGCGAGTAATCCCGGAATCGATGCCGGCTATTTACCTGTGACAACCGTGGAACCATCGTCAGCTTCTCCCCCGGAGATCGATTTACGTTCGAGGAGGATCGCCTCGCAATGACGCGGAAGACGTGAATTTCACGTGGTAGTTTCACGGTATCGCCAGAAAGAGACGGGCGCGTTTTGCCTGATCTCTTGATAGAGCAGAATAAACGGAGGAGGGAAGGTGAAGGGTTACACGAAGAACTGACGGTATATAGGCTTCTTACTTGGCATCGGGGAAAAAGAAGATCACAAACGAAGACGAAGAAGGAGTAGAAGGATAAAGAAGAAGAAGACGAAGGCGAAGGCGAAGAAGAAGAAGAAGAAGACGAAGATGAAGGCGAAAGAGAAATGGACGTGGAGAGCGAGCAGGTAGGTGGGTAGGTGGGTAGGTAGGTAGGTAGGCAAGCAGGCGGTCAAACAAGAGGAACTTAGAGGTAAGAGGGAAGGAGGTATGGGAGGGAAAACGAAGGAGGGGATAGTTTGCTCTGGATTCCAAGCGTGACCCCGTGCTGACCTGGCGAGAACATCTCCGCGCATCTTTCTTTCGCCCTCGCAAACACACGTACACTTACACAGTGTTACGTGAAGAAGCAGAGCGCACACCACTCACTACTGTACGTATACGCGTACTGTATTTCTTTCTCCATTTGCCCTCTGCAATTATATACCCCTACCACCCCCTACGAGCGTTGGTACCACAGGCCATCTTATCTCACACGCTGTACGTAAGTACAGCTACGTACGTGGTTGCAAGAAATACATGGACGTGAGTTACTTCGTGCAAATATGTGCTCTCTACGCAGCTCGCCTGGTATTCGTGTGTCCATCCTTCGCGAACCTCAAGAACGAACCACCAACGGTCGAACGAACGGTCCGACCCCTTTCCACTTCGTCGATATCTCGTTGTGATAGTTACCCGCGGCCCTTTAATTGACTGTAATTTCTCCGTCGAACAGCCACTTTTAATCGAGTCGAACAAAACGTATACCTCGCGCACGATACTGATCTGTAATATCTCGATGTCAATGCGACTACCTCGCCGTGTTCTGTTTACATGCTGTGAGTAATGTGCCGACTCAAACAGACTTTCGAGTAATGAATAAGTGTCTGATTTGCTGTAATTGTAGACAGATGAAACGGTAGGAGTAGGTGTCTTCTATTATTGCAAGAAATCGAAAGTAAAAAATATATTGAATTCTTTTTCAGCTAATATAAATAAGCGAACAAAGTATCCATCTACTTTCTCTTCTTTATTAAAAAATATTTTTTGCTAACTTAAGTATTGCAAAACAAGTTAAATTCTTGACAAATGAAGTTGTTCATTGAAATAAAGAATATTGAAGAAGGTTGAAACAATTTCCTCTGATTATTTATTACCTACATATCCAACTATGTATACCTAATCGTACAACGAAGCTACACCCACATTCATCCTTTAGTATTTACCCATTCGTCACGAAGAGGATGCGATATTCCTTCTGTATGGTCGATATCCCGAGTTCCACCGATGTAATGGGACTTTTGGGACGAATAATTTGCTCCGAAGTTATCCGTTCTATCTTACATCGTATAATTGCGGTGCAAAAAATATTCACGGAAATTAACAAAACAGTTTATACACTTTTCTAATCCAAACGAACACTACTCGTATTTTTTCCCCCCTGTGTCGTACACGTTACCAACCATCAATGCACAGATTAATTTATGATCTGTCCAATATATCGATACCACCGCACGCCCTTACCGATCGTCCATAATCTACACATCAGTCGTAAAAATATATGTACGATACACGATCCGCAAGGTCTAATGTCAGGACTTATGGTTAGTAAGTCTCTAATTGACTGTAATTTGCATGCGATGCCTTGAGACTGTAAACAACCGAGCCAACTCGATGAACTTCGAGAAAAGCTTACTATGAGCCCGAGGTCGATAACCCCAGGTAGCGCTGAGAAATCGTAACTGGCAGTAGACGAGGATAACCTTAACCCTGAATATCGC
>NW_017100941.1:929728-937038 GCF_001263275.1 Habropoda laboriosa
CGTAGCTGTACACACGCGTGGCAAAACTGCCAGTTAAGCATCAAATTTATATGGTATCGAATTTAAAAGGTAAATATATGTATGCTGCAACGAGAAATTCAAGAAGTTTCTTCTCACTTACAACCACACTTCTACTATATAGACAAATGTATATATGCAACTTTTGAAGATTGAAGAAAGTTGAACATTCTGAAGCAATTGTAGAAATGGAAAAGAGTTGAATGTATTTTACCAGATAAAATTTTGGGATCGCTGTGCATTGAAAGTTGTACAAAAATTTGTAAAAATCGAAACGAAGTAAATTGCTATTGATCTCTGTCACATGAATGTTAAATCTCAAAAAATTAATACCAGATTCAATATTGGAGTAAATTAGCAAGTAGGTCTGATTCTCTGATGACCAATAATTCTTATGCACTTTATTTGTGAAGAATGTATGAATAATTAAAATCATTTTAACTAATTTACTAATCTACAGACTATACTTTTCACTCATTTTTTTTTTTTTTTTTTAAATATTTCTATGTAAATATTTCCATATACATTATTTTCTAAGATATTCGATTTTATCGTTTGCTAACACATTCCCCAAATGAAATATAACAATGTCCATTAATTAGTCGTACAAATCTCCAATTTCAAGAGATTAACCATGCTGCTTATATAAAATAGTAAAACGAAAGTTACATAATAGAATAGAAAATAACAAGGCAGAAACGTTCAGAGAATAATCATCATTAAATGACACTTGAGAAGTTGTGAAAAACGAGACTACACTGTGCACCTCGCGGAGCGTTTGTACACTCTGAAGCGTAACTAAATTAATAGTCGCCGGTGAAATTTAATTACGCGTCGTTTTCGGTCGCGCCACCGTTACTTCACATTTGGTGATGGTCTAATATAACCATCACGACAATTTGGGTTAAAACATTTGCAAATACGTGACCCGGCGTCGAACGCGAACAGAACGCTGGCAGAGCGCGAACCTTCATCAATATTTTCGTCGAGCGATCACGGATTTCCTCTACTTTTAATTCGCAATTTCGATAAAAGCGGCGTCAATTTCGATATTCGATAATAGCATCCGTAATGCTATCCGATATCGCACACTCGAGGAAGCGAGTCGTAAAACGCACTCGATTTCATAACGCAGACGTTGAATTATCCGTTCACCGCTACATTTATGAAATACTTTAATTTCTCGAGCCAACGTTACAACATGTTTCGCGCGTATTGAAATATGTTACACAGGTACTTGTTCAACACTCCAACGGATTACACGAGCAAGATTTAAAAAAATGATCCGCGATTTTTGATAACGTGTAATATTTTGGTAAATACATAAACGTCGTTTAATTAATATAAATCTATGAATTAAGCTATTCCAAGTAACACTAAATTTTACGTTTCAACGAAATAAACAACCAATCAAAGATATTTGTAGCTTTTGGTATACGTTGTTTTCAAACGTTCGAAATTTTCATTCAAATTATTTAGTAACTTACATTTATTTTCATGCTACGTGACCGAACTTCATTGTTACATGTTTAATCGCGGTTTTTGTGTAAACTGTTTGGTTCATTCACAGTATAATTCGAATTATATATTTCTGTTACTATTTTAGCGAAGTCGTTAATAAAAAAATTAGCCTGCATTCTCAAGGATTTGAAACTTTCCCAATTTCTCTCAAAAACAGCATAAACTCCGTAATTCAGTGTGTTTAACCCTTTCGTTACTCCATCATTTCTACTCTCAATTGATCACACACACACAAGATTCCTCAAACAAGAAAGAAAAATGTCTCCCAAAAGAAAGATTGGCAAAACAAGGGAAGAAAGTTGATTTTCGAGTGCACCGTGTCCTTTTCTCAAACCGTTCCGTGCAAAAACTTCCAAAAGGCGGTCGTGAAAATAAAAGGAAACGCGTTCGAGATAACGCGACCTCCGCAGCAACCTGATACGCGGCAATAATTCAACCGCGAGCGATCATTTCTCAATGTTTCCCTGGTCCGGGTCGAAGTGGAAGTGATAAGTCAACGACAACGATTTTTAGGAGGACTATTAGAAAGTCGACAAAAGCCGGGACAATAATCTATCGATCAGGAGTGGAAACTGTGACGGGGATAGGTTGCCATTTGTTAGGAGCTAAAGAGGGAGATGGGAAAAACAGAGACGCGACCGGGTACCTCGAGGCTCCTTAAAGAGGGTCTATTAATGTCGGCTGCATTTTTCTTGCCGCCTAATCACAGGGTGTTCTCTATGTCTGCCCTCCTTCTGCAGAGTTTTTCCCGGCGCTTCC
The DNA here is from genome assembly GCF_001263275.1 of Habropoda laboriosa. Classification (NCBI taxonomy): domain Eukaryota; kingdom Metazoa; phylum Arthropoda; class Insecta; order Hymenoptera; family Apidae; genus Habropoda; species Habropoda laboriosa. The sequence continues at coordinate 932,027 of NW_017100941.1, forward strand.
GTTACTTTGAGAGAGTCGAACAATTTCCGGACGCGACGGAACCTTCCTCCAACTCCCTTTTTTCGTCTTGTCCTAGCCAGCAGGCAGTAGCAGCAGCAGCTGAGGCGCCGCGACGCTTTTTGCTAGTTTCGAACAAGCCACCGTCCTGCCGATTTAAACATGCTCATGCCGCCTAAATGACCCAGCCGTTGTGTACAGACCTTCTTGCGTGAAATTGTTTAGAAGGGAAAGATAACGTCGACGTGTAGCATGTGCGGAGGAGCAAAGAGCGCTGAGAGTTTAGGTGCTTCGGGGTGATTTACATCTTTGGTCATTGCTAGAGAAGACGTTGAGGAATCATAAAGGAACGGTGTGTAATTTTCTTTCAATTTTAGTTGCTGTTAGAAGTTGTTATTGATAATTAAAACGTGAAACGTGTATGTTTAACCCTTTGATATTATGCATTGAGGATTGTGAATTAGCAAATTCGTTTTTTCCTATTAGAAAAGCAGGCTCTATGCTTAAAAAAAATATTAAATGATAAATAAAGTAGTGAAATAAACATGATAGTAAACAATAAACGAAAACATTAAATAGAAAATAAGAATAAATAGAAAAACTTTGTTAAACGCAGCGTTCTCTCCATTCACAAATATTATTTTTATGACGATAAATTTGTTCTATTCCATTCACCGATTCGACGTTTATAAACTCGATTATAATTAATTTCTTTTCTGATCCGCAAGATATTGAAAATTCACCATTTGTGAAACACTTTGCCTTCCAAACGATGTATGTCAATCTCTATTGAGATGCTTCGCGTGAATAAAATTGCACGTGTCCCTGGTATTCTTGTGCCCGACGAATACGTTCCAGGGAAAATCGATTATCGGCAGGTGAATGATATTCCCCGGTTAAATTTATAAACGTAACTACCACGTAACGTTCGATTAGATTTCCACGACAACGGGGAACGGGGCTCTGTACTACAATGTGCTCGAAATTCTTGCAACACCTAGTCGATTCATCAACGACGAGTCAATCGAAGGATACTCCACATCTGAACTAATAAAATCAACGTCATTCATCATTATCTCCTATTCCAAACATAACCATACGTTTCCTAGGAACATCGTTCTACGAGTGTTCGCCTTCCGGTGCAGTTTTACGTTACAGTTTCTTATTCACGTCAATTAACTTACACACGATTACGTCGTTTCCACCGCGTGAAATCGGTTAAAATCAATCGAAATCTCGTCTGTCGACGAAACAGCTGATTATTTGAGAATTAATTACACAAGAGCGAAATAACCCTTAAAACTCTTTTTCTGCGAAAGACTTTTTATAAAAACACGCCGAAATTCGACTGATATAGGCTCAAGAGAATATTAATCGTGATTGGAGCGATGTAGTGCCTCAGTACTCCCATGCAAATCTGATGAAAAATGTATGATCCATCATAAAGCAAAAACTTCGAGGAGAAGGTAGGTATACCGTTGTTGAAAGCATTAACGCATCGTATACGAAATATATGAACGTCGCTATTGGTTTCATGCGCTGAAAAATCGTTTCACTTTGTTTCTCTTAAAAAACCAATTACCTTGCATTGATGGTTCACTCTTTTTTGTCATATTCCAAGGAAAACTTTCAAAATATTAAAAACAAAACTAAAGACAAGTTAACTAACAGCAGTCTGTGACTTTCAATTAATAAACTTAATCAATAAACCTTGCCAAATATTTGAAAATTCCTTTGAACGGCAAAGAATGATGAACAATACAAACACATCAAAAAAATATTTTTCTCAAATAAAAGGTTCCCAATACTTTCCTCTAAGACTGTACCTACATACTTTCGATCCACACACACAACCTTCCCCAGACAAATTAATTTTCACGAGGATAAAACAAGTATACACTCTCCCGTGACAGAATACAGATCCCCAGGTACAATAGGAACGGGAGAGCGTGCGTCTAGTTAAGAAAACTGCTTCCTCGACGGATTTATCCATGTGCAGTTTCCATCAAGGCCAGAGAACGGTGACGCCGGCCAGTTTTCTCTGTCGCCGTGGGTGAAAAGCTCCGGAACGAGTTAGGGAGATCTACAACGGCGAGGAACGAACGCGATTGGATCCAGGTGCAGAAGGGGGCATGTCTAGCCAAAGTCTGGACATTTCCAGACAACGGAGGTTGGTATATAGGTGCAACTGGCCAGGAATGGGATGAGAAGAGAGCAAGAGAGAGAGAGAGAGTTAACGAGCCAGCCGCTATAAAGTCTAATGCATTTGTTGTCGTTGACGATGCACGGGGCCCCTGGCCAATGTTGGTCGTCCGCGACTACGACGCCCGCAGCAAGGCCGTGGAATTTACGCAGTGCTCGTAAAACCCGGGACGGATTGACACGTCGACGGTAGTAAACGTTGCCGCTTGCTACCCGCCAACAATGCAAAGTGCTGCATTACCGACTGCATCGGCCTGTACACCCGACGTCGACGTAACTCTGCCGTCAGTGGTTTGCGCTCGTCGACAAATCCACGTGTCCTTCCCATTCTACGACGCGGACACCAAGCACCACCCTTCTCTCACCCTCCTACGCGGTTCGTTGCATCTTGTCTACCTTATCACAACTGCTGCTGCTGCTCCCGAGTCTCCCCCTTTTATTCACAGTTTTCTCCCTCCTCCACCTACTCCTCCTCCGTGAAACACCGTGCCACGTTCAATCTTATTTTCATGGCAAAATGAAACCGCGGTTCGAACAATGTTTATGGCATCGAATGGAAATGTCGCCTAATGAATCGGTTTATTGCCGCACCGCTGTCGCATACGTTTTCCACATTTTACGCCAACGGAGATTCGTGAATTCTTGTCGATGCTGGAGTTATAGATTAATTTCCATTTTGAATTTGGGGAATTTCGAAGTGAATATTTTTTTTTTTTTTGTAATTTTAACGTGGATGATTTGCAATTTAAATATGTGATTTTTTTATTAAAGAGTGGTAGAAGATCAAGTGGTAAATAAATGAACAGAGAGCATTCCTTAAGCAAACGAGGCATTCGCTTTGACGAACAAGTTATTTGCATACTTGTGGCCAGAGACTTTAAGCACTCATTTTTGTAGTTTAAAGTAAGCAAAATTCCTTTTATGCCACGTGTATCATCAATGGTACATGATAATTTTTGGAAATGGTACTTTCATTAAAGAAAAATAATTATTCTTAGACTAAATACTCATGCAAAATATGTGCAAAGAAAGAATTCAGCACATGTCAATATTTTTCTATAATTAAATATTTTAATATGATTTTTTATCTTCGTTTCAACGCTCTGGTAAAACTTGGAATTTTCCCGTAGCAAGGAATATGTTAATTAATATTTTTGTTATTAATTTCGTGACATGTTACAAGAAGACAAGATGATACTAAACGTTGTTCGGGTAAATGAATCCTATTTCTACGTTGGAATGCACGCCACTGAGTGTGTTCAATCTTGTTTCCATTCAGTCAATGCCTCGAATTCTCGACATTTTCTAAACCCTTCTGTACTACGACGGAAATTGGACTGGTTGTGTATATGTGTATAACGATGAATAGGACTTTTCACAAACCCATCGAAACACAAAACGCTTTATTTGTACTTATAAAGACCACATAAGTAGAAAATCGATCAAGCTTCTCTATGCTTTAATTAGGTAATTAGCCAGAAACTTGCTGTAATGCTCGTAAAGTCTACTATTTCATTATAAGATGTGCACAATACGCTATTCACGCAAAGGAGCTGAATACCATAAACTCTAGTATATCTAAAACTGAAAAATCAGATCATCGAAATATTCTTCGATAATTTTTTTGAAAATCCTAATACGATATCAGTCTGCTCAGAAAAAAAAAAAGAACAAATGAAAACCACAGGCAAAGAATATGTCACATTTTCCATTTTTTATAGGAAAACAATTTTAAAATTCAAAACAATCTCAAAACTAACCCCACATTACTAAAATTGCGTTTTTATTTAAATTTTGAGACTAAATACATATTTTTGTCACTCTGTAGAATATTCAAAAATTACAATTTTCATAAAATCATTTATTTTCCTAAATAATCACTTTTTGTGTTATCCTTAAATTGTCACTTAACTTCTTCAATCGATTCAAACCATGCAACGGATAATTCTATAATACTTTGCACGTATGTGTTATATTATTCCCCAATTTCCCACACCAATTTTCAAAAAGCTTACATCTTCGAACTCAGCAAATCATCCCCTTTTCCAACTAAATCACACTAAAACACTCGCTTCTAATCACCAAATATCACAAAAAAATGAGAAAATCAGGAAGAATCACCTAATCATATCTCCCTCCTGCATTCTTCATATGTCAAGACGAGAATTAAACGAGAAACTGAGAAGACACACAGAGAGAAACGTGCCTCTATTCAAAGACGACCGTCGTCGTCTTATCCAATTGCCGCATTATCAGCCCAGGACAAAGATTTCAGAGGGTAGTTTAACGAGGTAATCCGGCAAGCCCTTAACCAGGTATTTCGTCCTCGTTGTCAACCGAATGGTACGTCGAAACGACGCTCGACAACCGCGTGTGCAGATTGCGTGTGCGTGTCACTGCATCAGACAAAACGTGCATACGTCTGTTCACCGCGTATGTGATCGTGAATACGCCACGTTGCGTGCGTGCATAAATTCGTTCCAGTGTGAGTGGCGCGTGTGCGTGTGTGCGCGCGGGTGCAGATTCTTGGTCGTGTGTGCCTGTGTGTCGGTGTGTGCGTATATCGAAGTCGGAGTTAGGGGCAACGGAAAAGGGAGTAGGGGGACAATAACAGAGCCGCGTTTTCGGGCAACGACCCGTCGCCATCCCTTCAACCTCCTCTTCGCTTCTTTCTCCTTACGCTTCACTTGTCGCGGCATTATGGCCCTCTCACCGAACGGACAAAGACGTAAATTAACGAATTCTTAGCCGAGACGAAGCTGGACTAACAAGGATCTACGGACAGAGCTGCGTGATTATTAATTTTAATTTGA
>NW_017100941.1:937117-941284 GCF_001263275.1 Habropoda laboriosa
TGCATTCTAAAAAGGTAATTGCGAAATATTTTGCAAGATTCTGTTTCTTACGCGCGTCTAAGAGTAGAATCGTTTAATTGAAGATTATGGGAGGAAATAGGAAATTTCTAAGTTCGAATAACTATTTGTCGATTGTATTATTAAATTGGTTTGAAAATTTGTTTGTATGTTCTTTTTATACGATTTTTATTTTTCTTCTGTGACGAAGATAATTTTTAAATTTTGTAAATTATTTTTAAAATGTGAATTCTTTCTTTTAAAAAGTTATGGTTTGAAATTGTGGTCTCGAAAATTGTGGAATCGTCAGATCGTTAATTTCGCAAGAAAACGCTTTTTATTTAGTAGCACAGAAATGTCTCTGTCGCCGAAAAAGGCAAAAAAAATGGTAAAAATACCCAGGAAGATAAGGAATGACAGGATATTTGACGTTTCGAAATTATTCTGTATGTTACGTGTTGGTAAATGAATGCATTGGCAGAAACATGCGTGACTAGTAGAAAATCGGCAGTTGCATACGATGATTTATTAAGGTGCAACCCTCTGATGAACATCACAGCATTAACGCTGAAACCATTATTTCGCGCATGCCGCTTTTAAAAAAATTGTCTGAAAAGGATTTGCATGCGCCTCGTGTAAAATCTGATAGCAACACCTTATGCACTAATAAAAGATCTCAAGACAGATATAAGGCGAAAGAATTCCGCGAAAGTTTCAACATTCAGGGAAATATTCCTTCGCGAACATGACAAAACGAAAATCAACGAAAAGGTACCAAGTTGTACTAACATTACAAAAAAACAACTGATAAACAAAAGAAATCTCTCAAAAGAAATGCAAACTGAAATTTAATCGAAAACTCATGGCAGATAAATCAAAATATAAAATTCTACCAAAGCACTGCCACAACTCAAGCAAAGTGCATGAATCCAGTGGTCCATTGATCCACATTCATCCTCACATTTTACGACAAAATTCTAATCAACAAAACACTGCTAAAAGACGAAAATAAAAAAATTTCTCGAGTTAACCCTTTAACACACAATTATCCCATTTTCGCATGTTAGTATCTGAACAGCATCGTTAAAATCACAAAAGTATGTGTATTGTACACATACAAAATACTTACTTGCAACAATGGAAATAATTTGCAATATTAACAATCGAACGCAACAACATCTCCAATAATATACAATTTCAATGTAACAATAAATATACTACCTGCAGAAAAATTTAATCGCATCCGTGAAAATGCAATGAAACCGAATGAAATGAATCGAATTACATCGCGCGAAGAGTTACAAAAATTACTCAGCGTGTATAAACACCTATCGAAATTAAAGGGTTAAAACAAGCACGATATAAAAAAAACCACGACACATCACTTTCAATCCATATATCACAACGTCATACGTGATAGACTACGAGTTGTAACAAACGACGAAAACGATGACGAAGATGTCGAAGATACCGACCTCTATGACATCAAAAAAAAAGAAGAAGAAGAGGAAGACGGCGACAACGACGACGACGTCCAGAAAAATTTCTGAGGGGCCAATTATCTCTTTTCCTGGGGCAAAGTTTTACGCTCGATCCCGAATATTGTCGTCCCTCCAGTCCGTTGTCTGACGAAGCCGATGTGAACGAACTCTATGGTAGTTCGGGGGTTTGTCCCACCTCTTTCCAGTCCCTCTCGAAACCACCGCTATCCCCTGGCTTCTGGTAGTAAAGTTGGCCAGCCAGACGGATATTCGGCGTCGTGCGTGCACCATGTCTCCAAGGAGGGGTTGATGGGACGACAGGCGGAAGGAGAGAAACGGCCCAGAGAGGATGAGTTGCATTTGTCGACAGAATTCGACCTCTTGCGCGCGGCCCTGACAAAGGCTCGGGCACTCTGGATTAATTATTGTAATTATATCATCTCTCTCTTCCGCGAACGCCCAACTCGGAACCGAGACGATACGGACAGTAATTGACCAGAGACGTGAGCGCGATTCTCTGGAGAGGGTGGAAAACAATATCGACAGACGCGTCGACGAACGAACTCGATTTGATGCCGCTTTAACGAATCTTAAACATCTCCGGGCGTTGTTTCCAACAACGATGCTGGCTAAAACGATGTTTCGCAATGGTGTTTGAAGGCGAAATTACCGATTACCTTATTTGATAGTGAAATTATTGAGAAACGAGGAATTTTGAAGGATATTAGAAAAGTCGTGAATTTTAAATATTAAATAGTAAATATGAAAAAGTATCGACTGTTGAAAAGAATGATTGTTAACACTTTCTGTGTGGAATTTCCATTAGGCGAAAAAGAATATTCTTGGGCTCAAATTAGAGAGACAAGAATTTAATACTGTTAATATTTTTCCATAATTAAATATTTTAATGGGAGTTTTTAATTCATTTTCAAATTCTACTCGTCCCAGGTTATTCAATCTCTAGCTTGAATATTTTATTATATTTCAATATTTATTTACAAAAGATCAAATACAATAATAATATTCAAAATAATCTCCATTATTACGAATGACTTTATTCCATTCCCCCTCTGAAAAAGTATTTCAGTTCTCCATCAATAAATTCGTCGAAACTTATTAAAAAACGGCACCAAATTAACTTCTACACCTAATAAATTCTACAATACAAATTATAGATCTTAGAAACACTTCAATGTAGTGAAATTTAACCAGAGTATATCGTAAGAAATATTTCGAGAATTCGTAGCAAAAGGTTCAAAGGAGAAGTAAAAATACGGATTCGACAAGATACCACGATAATAATTCGAACAAAAGAGTCAACTCATTCTATCACCGATTCCTGACATCGCCCCAGGACTTACGTTCGGCAACTGAATTCTGGACACGCTCGGGCAGCCATAGTGGACGAACGATAAAAAGCGAAAAACGTGGCGCGTTTTATTTCTCGGCTGGCACAGTGTGTTGTCCGTTCCCGGAGCTTCGCGAAAGCTCGAAGAAAATTCCGTTTACGGACAACGTGCTGCGCGAGCGAAGTTGAAAGAGCTTGCTTGGCGGACGCGTATCCGTGGTGCGTGCGCGAAACCCACGGGACTGGACTACGCTACACCATTCCCCTCGCTCACCAAAGTATGGAAGGATGAGAGGTATAACACAGTGAACGCGAGATGGACTGAGATTTAGACGGCATAAAACCAAGCATAAAAGTCGGCGAACAGGAAGAATATAAACAAATGTACTATCTGTGAAGAATTGAAAAGTTTTCAAGAGCGGGCAAGTTCTGTGGGTAAATGTAAGTTCGAAAGTGTTACAAGACAAGTTGGTATAGCGAGCTTTCAATAGTATGTCACGGAGGTGTTTTCCTAGACAAAGGGGAAAAAACCGATTTCGAACGTGAACGAAGTTTATTTCGTCTAAATCTCGAGCATACACGTTTGTGTACAACGAACTCTATTTAAAAAATAAATGTTCTCCCATGATAATACAATTCGTATAAAATATCGCCTGTAATGCAACACTGGGAGGAAAAACTCATGAAGTAGAATCGAGAGCCGTTTGTTATGCATGCTCGGTGCGCATGTAAGAAGCCGTTGTGAGTGGGTAACCACGGTATAAAGAACGCGAGAACGGGGGGAACAAGGAATCCGATAAAAATCAAAACCGGTGGTAACTCATTTCAAACTGCGACACGACGTCTTGGAAGCAATTAATGTCATTAACCGTTCCCGGGAAAATATGATTACTTAGGTAATTGTCGCGGGCGAAATAAAAGGGAATGGCCATCGCTTCTCGACTGAAACGAGCCGTTTCCTGTACAAACCATACGGCAAATCAATGTCTCCAAATGTTACAATACAAACATTTCCTCCTATCCACGCGACTCGAACAAATTCAAACTCAAATGAAAAATAAAAAGATCCAAATAATCATCAGAAATTTATCAAAGTTATACTAAAGGTCCTAATGCAACCACGATCGAAACTACGCTCCCTCGCGGCTCGGAAATCAATAACTACCGGACAACCGAGAGCGATCAGCTCGAAATAAATCGGTGCTGACCACCGTCGAAAAGGAGGACGAAGGGCTGGGTGTGTGGAAGGAGGGAAAGCCGGTGATAAGTCATGGGCTAGCTACGGAAGCGGTGGACGGGGACGCAGATTCGCAGTGCGTGCGTGAAAGGTTCACTGGATGG
>NW_017100941.1:941375-946940 GCF_001263275.1 Habropoda laboriosa
GGAGAGCGGGTTGCGTCTGGTAGCGCGACTTGACCCCGGTTGACCCGAGACTCCTCTTTCCTCTTCCTCCACCACCTCTTCTTCCCTCCATCCTAGCTACCTTCATCCCCCCTCCCCTGCCGCGGTTCCCGCTAGCCTCATCCACCCCTGACGTCCCCCCGCGCACCCCTTCGCGTCTTGCCATCCCCCCGCTGCCATGGGTAATTATTGATGTGTCCGCCGCCGTCGCTGCCGCCGCCTACACGCTCTTCAGGATGGTGCTACAGGGAAGAGAGGGTGGTAGTGGTGGCAGTGGAAGCATAGGGCGAGGCAGAGTGCGTGTAGGCATCCGGCTTGAATGGATGTGTACGCACCAACACCCTCGCGGAACATGTGAAACACGCCAAGTTCAGGTATTTCCTGGGTAGGCGCGGGGCGGCGCGACGCTGCGTGGCGCCTCGCGCCGGTGTACGTCTGCCTCTCGCGAAAATAGATAGAACGCCGCGGCGGCGGTAGTGGTGGCAGCCGCGTTACGTTTCGCGTTCAAACTTTTTCGTCTCGTCGACGCACGCGACTAGTCACTTGAACACTGTTAGGTACTCTGAATCCATCCGCGGGCACACGATTGATGTTCGCGTGCCTTTTACGACGCCCGCCGGTACCGGCCAGTAAAGACGAAACTTTCGAATCGATGGTAATCGGTTTGAAAGCGTTTTATTCGCGGATTTTAACGCTGCCACCGTTTTACAAGTAAATTGTAATTGATAACGGCGTACTACACACTCGTTTGATATATGTACCTACCACCCTCCTCCCCGGTTTAAGTAGCTCAAATGTCGGTTAGGTAAGATTTTTTCTTCTTTGTCTTTTCTCTTTTTTTTTTTTTTTTTAACAGACGATATTGCATTATGCGCGAACGCAAGCCATTTGCGTAATTACGTGTCGCGTACAAAGTTTAAAACTGCCTGTTTTCCGAGTTCATCCGTGTGGATTCCTTTGAAAAAAAAAAAGAATTAAAGGCTGCTTTGATGTTACACATAATTTTTTCTTGTTTCTTTTCGACGTTGCTTGCTAACAATACTGCTACGGTTGGCCAGGAAAGTGGAAAGAGAGGTCTAGACTCAGGGCTAGACAGGGTGCGTGTACGCAATGATATTCACTCACCGTGAATGATTGCATGCACTTTAATACCTTTAAAGATAGTACACGCTGTTCGACTATATTTATTCAACTCATTGTCCCTATCTTGTACACGGCACACGCTGATAACATCCTAATAAATCTGCTTCAACGTAAACAACAATGTATAACTTAATTCATCAACCGTATTCATGATAAAATTTAACTCTCAACGAGATTACCGCGTTTTAACTATACAAACCGTTTCCCCTGGTAAATATTTGTTTAAATCCGGAAATTTCACGTGTAATTGATTGTTTAATTTCTAGTCTGTGTTAACTCTTAACCACCACTTCTTCCACGCTCTTGCTTCTCAGAAGGGTTAAAAATGTATGAGCTTACTTGCCATATGTCGAAAAATACCCCAACGTATGAACCTCAAAAAATGCTTATTTGCAATTGCAATATGTTCAATGACACACGATTAATACAACCATATTAATTTTCAACAAATGTGTTTTTATGCTTTTATTTAGTCTACGACACTAAATCACTGCAATTATAAAAACAGACTTTTTAACAGACAGAGAGAGAATGTATGATCAAAGACGTTTTCGTACGAGTTAAATAGTAGCTTGGCCTTCTCTGTCAGTTGGTATGAATGATTATTGTAACCGTCATTTGGCAACAGAAGAAGGGCATAATACACGCCTCGCATCCGCGTGACGACGTGTCGGCCTTCGTGCATGAAAAGCAGGGTGTAGGCACGTAGTTATCGATCAAGTTAAGTCGACAAAATGGGTAGCCTCGTTAAGGAACTTCGTTACACCCCTTCCTCCTAGCGCCACTTGCTCTCCTTCCCTCACACTCTATAGTCAAAGTAGCTTTCAAACTCGCAACTTTCCACTCTGCAGTAAGTAGTGTATATCAGTCAAGTAGCAAGGTTATTAGGCGTTGTAATCGGCTGTTACGTTGTAAAAACTTTACATTCTTTTCATTCCACCTTTACGAAAGCAATTTCGACGATTTCCCAGCGGTTTAAATGTGCTCTAAAAAATTTTCACCCCTCGACTAGTCATCAGCTTTTACATTCCCGGCATACTATTCGAAACACGCCTCTCTGTACACTCCTTCTAATTCAACGATACCGGAACCACCTCGGCCGGAAAACAGCACGAGAAATTAGGAAAATTTATATGTCCTCGTCGTATGGCGAACTGCCGCGGCGTGCTGTTCAAGCTAGCTACTTGAATTTCACATTCTATCGTCCCAAAATTCGTAAAAGTGGACCCCTGTGTAAACCTGCCGCCTATTGTGTATCAGTTCGTCGCGGCTGCCCGGCCTCGGATGGAGAGGAGCACACCGTCTCTGTCCCGTCGCTCGCAAAGACGATGTTTTAAGCGCACGGCATTAATGTTGCAAACTTCGAACATTCCTGCACTCTCACGGAGAAATCTCCGGCACACACCGTCGATTTGTCTCAATTTCACGTTCCTTCCGACCGGAATGTATTCCCGGAAACTATACTCCTGTATAAACTTTCCACTTCTATCCATCCCTACTACTCTACCTTCTCCTATTGCTACCTACTCCTACTACCGCCTCTTTTCACTCCTCTGTTTTCCCCCGTGCAGAAACACCCCTTAAAAAAGCGGGAGAGAGAGTCGGACACGCGTCCATTCATCCCCGTGAATGCCACGTTTACATGCATAATGCCACGACCGTAATGCGTTTACCACGTCAGCCTTGGAAGAATTATGCTACTGTTTAAAAAGAGCAGTTTCCCAGTAGTTATACGTTGGAGAGACTGCGAGAAAAGAAACGAAACGAGAGACCAGAGAGCAGGTTAGAGAAGAGAGAGAGAGAGAGAGAGAGAGACAGAGAGAGAGAGAGAGAATGAACGAATAAGGGAGGGTGGAAGAGAAGGTACAGGGGAGCCGTTGAAGATGGGGGTAGAACGTACGTGGATGGGAAGAGGGGCATGGAGAACAGCGTTAAATACCCACAGCTCGACGCGACCCACTGGCACACTGTTTCCATGAAAATTACACGTGTGCATATCCGGTTTGCACCATGCATACATCTCTCTCCCCCTCCCCCTCCCCCGACCAACGCTGCCAACACCCGCCTGTGCCTTGCCCCGTGGCCCTGCGGTTGATCTACATTATCCTTCATTTCGTGTCGATTCCATCACCTTCGTCTACTACACTCCATCGACCTTACCCAAAACAAACTTTCTATGAACGTTCGTTAATGATCCACCACGGGTGCAAGCTGCTAACGTAGCTCGATGCGCGCCGTCAGGTGCCTTCGCTAACAAGCTTTCGCCACCTTTGTCCCTTCCCGGTGAAACATTTTTTTCTCTCTCTCTCTCTATTTTTTATGTTACACAGCATGAAAAGTTCGTTGTCGACGGCGTACTTTAGCGAAAGCCGGTGAATTCCATCGACTTCGTTTGTTCCCAACAGAAACTTATTTTCCTTTCAAGATCTCGATGTTAAGGGGGGAAAAAACAAAAAACTAAAAAAAATTCCATGTACGTATACATATATATGTATACATACTTCAAGAAATATTTGAAAAAAAACCGCCCTGGTATACCTACAGGCAACGTAAACGTCTCTATTTGCAATCCATTTCCAACTCAACACCTATACCTCCCCACGGAAGCCAAAAATCACCGTAATCCAATACGGTCGTTATCCGCTCGCGTTTAAAGGACCCGTAGAGACCCTCGTGTGTCCTCTTGAAACCTCCCATACCGTCCCACCCACCCTCGACGTTTTTGCCACGGGCCGGTGGTTCTCGTCGAACAACCATTCCCAGGGCTCAGCTGAACGAATCTCGATCGCATGACCCATATCGGGGCCATAGAGGTACGGCCGCGAAACTATCCGTCGATTTACGCCCGCTTCCCGTCTCTACTTTCGTAACGTTTAAAACGCAACCGTGCAATTTTCTCGCGTGGTCGATGCAGCCCTCTCGTAACGTCTTTCGTGCCGACCGCGCGTCGTATCGTCGACTTGAAGAGAAAGAGCGGTGCGGCGGGCTAGAGGAGGCGGTGGAGGAGGAGGAGGAAGGGGGCAGGGAACAGGGTGGAAAGGGGCTGAAATGGCATGGTTAGGATAGGACGAGGGGTTTGGGGCGGGGGAGCGGAACGAGACGGCGGGCCACGTTAGGTACCGTTTCGGCAGGGTTGCGTGAGAGCCGACGAGGCCTCTGCGTGCGTCGCTCCGACGCGAGGTGGTTGAACCCCCGCAAAAAGCTGGGAGCTCAAAGCTGCTCGGTGGTGCGGCCGACGATGGTTGTAGGACGGTAGCGGGAAGAAGAGAGGTTGGAAAGGCCGAGGGCGTAGGTGGAGACGAAGGAGAAGAGGAAAGAGGAAGGCTGACGACTTTCTATCTTTCTTCTCGTTCGTGTTTCTTCCTCTTTCACGACCACTCTGTCTCTCCCTCTCTTTCTCTCTCGCGCGCGCGTTCTCCTCTTTTCTCCTCTTCTATCTTTCTCTATTTTCTCTTTCTCTCACACCACCCAACGCCCTCTTTCATTCTCTGTCCCACTCTTTCGCTTGCCTGGCGGTAGTGCTGGGTCATAGAAGTGGCTAGGATCTAACCTCATGGGACGGAGGATGAGGGTTTTGTGCGGTGCTTTCTACGCACACACACGCCCACGCATATACGCACAGCGGGTCACAGGAGTACGTATGTACGCAGTAGTGTAACAAGTTCGCGAATTTTTGGGTGTCTTTCGTTTCACACCTTGCTCACGCGACACAGTTTTTCGCGACGGAATACGGGATTGGAAATATGTTGGATAATTTGAAGGTTTCACGCTGTATGCAAAACAAACGCGTAATTTTTCTGTCTATTTTAAAATCTTAACCGTCCTAATACCACTGCCTTCTCATTTTTTTTAATAACTTGCTGTTATGAAATTTACGTTCCGTTGGGTCTTTTTTGATCCGAAGACCTAAAGTGTTTAGTCGACCGAAAGAACGCACCGAGGTTAAAATTACATTCGTTCTACTTCTCGTTATTGCAACTTCCCTCTAATCATTCAACGACGTTTACAGTCCTAAGAATATCACGTTCAAAAAAACAACACAATACCTTCGATACTTTCCCAACGTGACATCCCATTATTTATAAATCGGTACTACCAATAGGGTGATTTTCAAACAGAACGATTGCATAATTGCGTCCAGTTTGCTGTTCAAACACACAATAACAAACGATCGTTAGAGCGAGCCAGCATTGAAAATCAAAGTACACCAACCGGCCAAAACTGTCCCTGGTTACGTCACTGCACACAAGAAACACGGACGACCATTGTGCAGGTGTATACATGCGGATCTATACACAAGGGAAGGCTATGCTTTTCGCTCGTTCCTTTTGCCTGGTGTCCTTACGAAAAGGACATCTTTATCTCCGTCGATGGGGGGCGAGGCTCTCTGTTTCCAGCGTGAAG
>NW_017100941.1:946968-959939 GCF_001263275.1 Habropoda laboriosa
GGAGGAGGAGGAGGAGGAGGAGGAGGAGGAGGAGGAGGAGGAGGAGGAGGAGGAGGAGGAGGAGGAGGAGGAGGAGGAGGAGGAGGAGGAGCAGGAGGAGCAGGAGGAGGAGAAGGAGAAGACGGAGAAGGTGGAGGTGGAGGAAGAAAAAATTACAACCGGGGGTAAAGGGGAAGTCTCGGCGAACCCGGTTCGTCGTTCTCATTATCGTCTTGGCTTCGATTGTTCCGGTTCAACGGGTACAGGTGCAACCAGGTACACGCTCTATTCCGCTTCCGTTCGATTCTTCGAGATCTACAGCGAGAAAGAAAGTACAGACACACACACGTGTGTACACGCCTACTCAACTGTCCGTCTATGTCTCTGTGCAACGGGTGAAGGTGGCGGTGGAAGAAAGAGAGCCGGCAAGGTATGTCGGTCGATCTTTGATTATGTCCGACAGAGAATCCATGATATTAAAGACAATTATGGTCTTTACAGGGGTAATCTATATTTCTCTCTATCTCTCACTCGTTCCTCTGTTTCTTCATCCTTCTCCCACCTTCACCTTCTTCGACTCATCCGCAGTTCTTTTGTAACCTGTAGAAGCGCAGGCAGACCGCCAACGCGTTCGGTTCACTCGAAACAGCGACCAACCAATGCTAGCCCCTTTCCACAACTTTTTAACTACCTTGCATTCAGCACACTGACACGCTCGCGATACTATATTAGTATCGTACAGACATAAGGTATGAAAAGGTGATCGTTGTGCTGCTAACGACACGTGACGCTTTTTTAGAACGAGGCCACTATAAATTCTGCTCCTCCTTTACCGTCTGTATCTAGCAGTATCACGCAGTTGCCGTTCACGACTATAACACGCGGAGAAAGAGAGACAGTCACTTCGTTTCCCTGCTGTTGTAAAATTATTAAAAAGGTTCGATGATACGGTGAAGAACAGAAAAAGAGGCGGGAAATAAATAATCGTGTGGCTCGTGTTTTCCATGTGGAACCCGTGTAAGTTACATACCAAGTTGTTTCAATGTATAGAAGCATCAAAAGGGTTGTCGTTCTGTTCTTCTTTTTTTCTTTTTTTCTTTTAAAACGAAGTATAGCGAGCATTCAACGGAAAGGACAGTCTCTCGGCGAACCACTTGAAGATCAAAATTATGCATAGCATGGTCGTAGACAGTCTACACCCACGTTTAGGTCGCAACGTTTCCATCTGCCACTTCAAGGTTGAAAGTTCTTCCGCGTGTGAATAAATGAACACCGTTCTGGACACGGCGGTACCGAAACGACACCGGCACATATCTTTTGTATTTATAAATTTAAGCTACGCTATATCTAGGTGTGTATATATGTACGTATCTACACGTGTAGATACGCAGAGGTAGGACCTTGTAATAGTAGGCGGTTAAAAAATTTTCCGGACGAAACTATATTACAAATGTATAACCCAATTTTTCGGTACATAGCTCAAAAGAACAAACAAAAAAAAAAGAAAAAAGAAGAAAAAAAAGAAAGTACGTGTTCCGGGTGTTTTTAAGCGGAAACTGTGCCAGGTCTGAATAAGTGAAATACATTCTGTGATCGCGCGCCTAGTGTTACCGGACACGCGGCTGTTCCTCCAAACGTGCTTCTACGTATTTAATACACAAAAAGCGTTCAATTTTTAAGCTCACCGCAGGAGGAGGCCGACTTGTAAGAGGACCGTGAGACCAGAAAGAAAAGCATGCTGAACATGTATGCACATATGTATGTATGTACGCGCGCATATCTCTCGTATCTTGGTCACAGCAAAAGGAAACTTCCGCCTACCGTTTCTCGTCGTTGGAGGTTCTCCCACACGTGAATAAGTCAATAGCGTGGATACACAACTGCGTGTCCAGTACATTGCTGTATACGCAGAAACACGCGGGTACATAGATAGGACTGTGTGCACGTATCTGTGTCAGTGCTGGTAAGAGAGACACACAGAGAGAGAGAGAGAGAGAGAGAGAGGGAGAGAGGACTGAAACCGAGTCTAGGCTCATTAATAATGGAGACAATTCTATTACAATGCGAAAAAGGGGAGAAGGGGTGCTTACCAGCGGCGCACGCTACCCTCGAATATCGTCTAGCATGTGCGTGGCTGCATGAATATCTAAATACGTGTGCGAATGTGCGCACCCGGATGCATTGCTGCAAGAGAATTGAATCATTCGCGTAACGCAGCTCGATTATAAAGAAAACCGTGCTTTTTTCCGATGGGAAAAATAGGTTTGGAATTCGCGACCAGTAGTAAGTTATAGCAGTTGTGGAACAACCGTTTTTAACCCTTTGTAACCCTTTCACCAATTCGATAATTTATCGTGAAAAATTTAGAAAATAAAATATTACATTTCAATGAATGCTAAACCAGCATAATTGACATTTCGAGAGAATAGTGTCAACGTAGTCATTAGGAAAAATATTTCTTTGCTTCCATTGTTTTTCATACGAACAAAAAAAATAAATACTTTATCTAGGGAATTTTTGTATATTCATAGCTTGAACATTAATATCCATTCGCAGTCTCTAATTCTTCGAGTAACGTATAAACGGTGATAAATTGAATAAAACTGTCCGTAGCTAAGATCATTATAGATGTCCTGATAAATGAAGCAACGTCGTCAAATCTGAAACTCTAATAATGGAGTGACACCGCGTATATCATGATTTCATTTGAAATGGAAAATACAAGAGTGACAAGTGTAGAAAAATGAACGTGTCATTCACAGCTTGCTCTATATAACGAAGCGCAGCATGAAGAATTATTTAATAAGAAAAAAATAATATTCTTTATTACACCTCTACAACGAATCCTACCTACCTACGTTCCAAACTCAAAATCTTTGCATTAACATATCGATCATCTACCCAACCGAAATGATTCGAAAGAACGAAACTTTCTCACGCATCGATTCGTGACTTTGCGTTCTTAATCACGAATTTTCGAAACGGCCGTGCAGCACACGCGAAAAGAAAAAAAAAAAGAAAAAACGGCACAATTATGAAGATGAAGGGAATCGATTGAGAGTGAATCGGTAAGTTGAAAGAAGAGTGCTGTGCGTACGATACGCAATCACGGGTATACCTATTTATAAGGGCCTTGTGGGGTTACAGGAGGTTACAGCATGGGCCGGTCAAGACGAGATAATTGCGTAATGCGGCCAATTTGAAGAAACCTTTTTGTGTCATGAACGCGAACGGCACAAAGCTGTGTACGTGGATAGCCTGGCACATACCTATGTATAACTCGCGCGGGAGCTATCATCTTCTACGTAAAGCAGCGTAAGCACTTGTACGCGCCGCGTTCATAAGATAATTGCGTAATCTACTCGTGCGCCACAATCAACCCCCGTGTACGTCCCTTCTCTCTCTTCCACACCCTTTATACATGTATATACATACATCGCTTGTGGATAACACTTACACATTGGCTAGTCGCGCAGAAATACACGCAGGATCACGTTCCACAAAGTAGAAAGCAGAACGTACCGTCTTCATCGTATGGACGGGCCCGCGATTATGCATTCTACGGCTGACTAAGGGTTTAAGAATACCACGTTCCTGAAACTAACCGAAATATTTACGGAAACAGCGAGAACAATTTACTAGGAGTGAACTGTTACGCTGTTCCCTGCGCTATTCTCGATTGAGATATTACAAACGGAGAATGAGGATGCATGATTTCAGAGTAATTTTGAACGTACACTCACGTTCGTAAGTATTAGAACACTTACCGAACGTGAAGCAGAACTAAACAGACGTTGCAAGATTTTTGAGATTTTTAAAATGATGATTCCATGAGGAATCTTATCGTATAACGAATATACACGCAAAGTATGCTATTGGTTTGCTTGTTTTTTTGTTAAAAAATTATTCTACATTAAAATTATCATAAGGATAACCACATCATATTGTGTCGTCAATTTTTCTCTTCACTGTTTCTGGACGTTTCTTTAACGAATGATTTGCATTCCGAGGGGATTGAAGATTATTAAAGACTATTTAATTTATAGAATATGCGTTGATAGCAAGGAAAAATTAATAATAATTTTTTCGCTATCTTTTCCACGAATAAACAATGATTTACATTGCGAGAGAATTGATAATCGTGCGAAATCATTCTCACGAAACATCGAAAACTATAGTACCCACAGTCATATTCATGTTACTCTTAATTTAACGCCGTTTCACTCTGTATATACGTATATTGCGCTGCGTGAAATGATCATCGAAAATTGATTACCATTTTCTAATGGAAACTTAAGGATCGGCGTAAAGGAGAATCTAAGGATCATTCAGCAGGTTTCGAGGCCATCGAATAAAGAACGGCATGTTACACGTCGGCGAGAACTGCATAAAGAAATCGATTGGCTGCGCTTCTCGTGATCGGCCGATTCGCTCAAGTGCGTTCGAGTATTTCGACACGCGTATCTCGTGCGTTTCTCGTAGTACCGGTCTGCTTGTCGAAGCATGAGAAACTCAAAAAAACAAAGAGGAATCACAGCTCGCTCCGATAAATCGTCTCACACATTCATTCACCCCATTCTACTAACCAGCGAGGAGGCCCAGTTGAAATCACGTTCGCGAGCGTCCGATAAAACACAAAGATCGAAAAGAAAAGACCGAAAGACTCTGACCGTAAGGTGGTAACATGTATCAGTGTAATGGTATCAGTACCTGGCTCGTTGATGGACGAGCGGACGAGGAACGCTTTTATTATTCAACAAGAGAGTAACGAGATAATGCAAGGTACTAAGTAGCGGCCCAAGAGAAACGCAATATTCACGAATTTTCACTAGAATAAACTGGAAGAAGAAGACAATTCTTGAGGATATTAAGCTGCGTTAGCAGAAACGTAAAAGAGTTCCAGAGTCTAGTTAAACGTTTTAAACGATAGAAGAAAGAAATTTTCTAGATTCGAGGCAAGAGAACTGCGTGTAAAAGTATTTAATATTTGTTGAACTGCCTCTTTCTTTTTAATAAAGTAGATATACTTCTTCAAGCCTTCGAAATCGATCATTTCAGAAATATTCAATTACCTAACTTGAAGAAATATTATTAGGTTGTTGCAGATGAAATGACCGAGGTATCAATGAAACTTTCCACGTCTGTAATTTTAGTAGAAATGATATTTATTTATCAAAGTACGATCTACTGATTTTGATACGCATTAACCATCGAAAAACAAGATTATTTACGCGTTTGTTAAAAGAAAAGTCTTCATTTCTATGGTGCAAGGAGGTCTTTGAAAATGTTCCTTACTTCAGCTTCGTTATCAAATTTTGGCTATAAAAAGTGTTAGTGGAATTTCATCTTGATTCTTAGTTCACTGTCGTATGCAATCTGCCATTTAATTATGAAACATTTAACGAACCACCACGTCAATTATTACACTATTAAATGACATGGTTTTTTTCAACTTTAAGCTTTACAATGGCTTGCTTTTTAAATTGGTATATAATAAATATTATCTGGTAGTAAATTCAAGAACACAACTCTTAAATCTACCATTTCATATGCAACCATCTAACAAAAACAAATTTCCCAACAATTTCCCAATTACAACCAATTCGTCCAGACAGCAGAACCCAAAAAAATAGTAACCTATCAGAAAAAAGTCTGTTCAACGATGAACCAGTCTTACAATTCAACAAACAGTCTATTTACAAGTTTTAAAATCAATCCGATTTTTACGGAAGACGTTCTCCTTTCCATCAACGAGATCCATCAACCCGTCCAGTTCGAACCTGCAATTTACCTCCACCCTGTATAAAGAGTCTAGAGCCTCGAAAGCTCTGGAGTGCACGCAGAACTCGCTCGATGTCTTACGCCTTACATTTAAGATAGGGAATCGTCGGAGGCTGGGAGGCTGATGACGCCAGCCGGACCCGGACCTAGGTGGCGTAACGGAAGGGAAGTGGAAGTCTGTGGAAGGAGGCGCGCACAGACGGTGGTATCGACCGCTCCGGACCTGCCCCACGCCACTCTCTAACGCCACCCGCCGCCATCCGCCGTGCTGCCCCACTACCACACTGCACCGTCTTGCCTTCCGTTCGCGCGTCTACGTGCACGCACAAGTGTGCGTTGCATCTTCGACGTTACGCGTTCTACCGCGCACACGTCTACACGTCTACGGTAAATAATAAGTGAAGAAGAAACGTCTGACACGACGCGACAATTATTTTACATTCGTCTGCTACGTTGGATATTCGTATAGCTATCATACCATTAGGTAGTGTAATATGACATGTTGGATTTTTCGAAGAGGGAATAAAAATCTTGTCGAGAATTGTACGAATTTTAAGGTGATACTGATAGTACGATCTTCGGGTCTTTTTCGACCCATCCCCTTCTTATTTTTTTAAAAACTTATGTTTCCTTAATATTATATCAAAATTTTTTTATTTAGGTTCGTATGGCGTGCTGGTAGCAAAAATTATTATACATCAGGTCAAAAAAGACCCAAAAACCTTAACCCTTTGCGGTCTTATGTCGAGTCAGACTCGACATAAGAATTTTTGCCTTTACATTTTTTTATGCATTAATATTATACTGAAACTTAGTATTTTATAACCAATATTACGCCGAAATATTGAAATAAAGGGAAACTATACGGCACTGCCCGAGAGTGACCAAATGAGTGCCGATTAACTCGACTATTTGAACCGCAAAGGGTTAAGTGTATAGTTGAACGGAAGTGATCATTTGAACGTAAGAAGTACTTTTCAAATGTGAACGATGGAAAATGAGAAAGATAAAATAGTGAATCTCTATTTTTTATCTCGTATTAAATACTCTGGATGCTTTAGATGTATCATTCCGATAACCTTGCTAGATATTAATGATCTACGTCTTGGAGGATTGAGACTTTCAGGAAGGAAGAACAAAATGTAAAGAAAGGGTAATCTATTTAAAGATGCAAACTGTACGATGCATCCTTTAGCAATGAAATAATTGTCTTCCTATTCGACCGGCGCAATAGAGTACGATACCTGAAAACAGTGCATGCATATCTTGAAGAGTAGCACGCACACGTGGGCAACAAACGAGCAAACACCTATGCGTGTACGCGCGTGTTTCGCGAATGCCTCTCTTCAGCACGCACACAGGTGCGTGCATGCGTGCCTTTACGCAACGCACACGTGCACACACCGGGCGTATTTACACGGTGGCTAGCAGGCGCGTTCATATGTGTTCGAGTGTCTATGCACACAGTCACGGTATTGCGATATTCATCATGCGAAAGTATCGACGTACTTGATATCGACCAATCCCGGAATTATCAGACCGAAACACGTTTCGCGGTAGCCACGATTCCTTACGACGACTTTTATCCAAACGGAATTACCTACCGACCGTTTATTCTTCCGGTGTACGAAGAAGAAGAAACTTCGATAATGCGCCCCGCGCAAGAACGATGTAGAATAACGTGCTACCTCTCCATCCGGCGCATATTTTGCGATCGTTAGCAAATATCTGGCCTATTTGCGGCCCTTCTCTCCATCGAGTACACCGATGCTATCATAGACAATTACGAGAGCGGCACGCAATTAAATATCGACGCCATTTGCAACGACACGCGGTTCACAGAGCGTTACACGTCCGAAAGGTAAATGATAGCGTAGATAATAGTTACGCGTAAACTTCATTTAAATATTGACATCGTTAGGAACAATAGAAGCGTTCTATGAGGTCGCGTTAAACATTTCACCGGTGTAAATAACAAGGTGCGTGGCAGTTACACGTGAATTTCAATTGAGTAATGACACCCGCCGTCGCCATCGATGAACACACACACACGCCCCGTTTTACATACCGCAACACGCCTGCAAGTGTAACATTTCCAAGTAATTGCGTTTTATTGAAACCCTCCTGCTCAACATTCAGTTCGGTTATTGTGAAGTGAGAGACAATTGAATTGAGCGGGAAGAGAAGGAGATGGGGGATGAGGGAGAGACGGTAAAGGGCAGATAAATCTCTCCCTTTAAGATTGCGGTTAAATGAGCATCTCTCTCACCGTTTCACCGGGGTTAACTTTATAACGTAGTCTCTCCTTGGTCTAGACACACCTTCTATATTATGTAAGATAATCAGTATCGCACTAATTGCGGTATAAACGTTACAGCCACTGTTACGCGTTTAACTGTGCACAGTTATGCGAACACAAAACAAATATAATGGCCATTGTAACCTGTTCACCTATTTTATCTCGTATACAGACACGTAATATCACATTGCCTCCTTACATTATTCGGGTTAGTAGCTACTCAACTTCCAAGCGTGCAGCCAACGTACACGTATAGTTTCACCGTTCAATTACTACTTAGCGTAAATTCAAAGGGGACGAACGATTCGCGGAGGCAAAACTAAATTGTTAATACATCGCGCATGAACGCGTTATAGTGAAAGGCGTAAGGATGAGATTCGGGTCAACGGTAAAGCTCTAAAAGGAGTCCGGTTGAGATAAAAAAAAAAAAAGAAAGAAAGAAAGATTAACGCGGCCGATAACAAAACCGCAGAGCCAGTAAAACAGACGTCCGACAAATGTTTCGCATAAAGAGGTGCAAAAGAGACTTGCAAACAATTTGCGCGGTACGCTTTCATTTTTCACCCGGGGCCGCGTCAAACGAAACCCCCTCGTCGTCGTAGTCGTCACGATACCTTATTGCGCATTGTCAAACTTTCCCGCATGTTTCTTCTTTTTTTTTCCGTACCCCACCACGTTGTAACCCAACACGGTGGTGGTGTAAACTATAAAAGCAAGAGGAGATGAGAGAGGAGAGAAAGAAAATAGGACAAGGTCAATCTCTAGAAAGAACAAGCGCGCAAACGTGGTTTGCTTGTACTAATTTTCGTTAAACAGAAACATTGAGGGTGGTTGGGTAATATAAAAGCGTTAAGGTGAAGTGGTAGGCTATTATCCGGTGGGTGACGCTCGTCAAATCTCAGGGAGTGTTGCTCGTAGGAGGGCAGTTTCGGTTTTCCCTCAGCGTTGGGCGCGCGCGTAAGTTTAAAGGGAGGGAAATATCGGCGGCAACAAGGCAGTTAACGCTGCAGCGGCTGTCGTAAAGAGCGAGGGAGGTAAAGAGACGTAGTAAAGGGGCAGAGAGGAGGAGGTGGAGGAGGAGGGGCAAGGCAGGTAAATTCCCATCCCTCGATAGTCTGTCGTTAAACAGAACCCCCGCGATACGGGGCCAGGGTTGTGACGCAGTCTCTCCCCAGTCTAGACGCACTCGCTCTCTTTCTCTCTCTAGTTCTCTGTCAGTCCGCGCTCACCGACACGCATCCATAGTCATTCCGCCTCACTCACACGGCCAAAGATTTACTGCCCTATCCCGTTGCCCTCCCCTCCTGCCTCTGTGCACCCTCCTTTCGCCGTTAATGCCGCGCCACGTACTCTCGAACACGTACACGCGCATAAAGATACGGGCCGTAAACCCCAACAAGCGCGAAGACGTGCATTTTACTGTGTGCGGGGCTCGCTCACCGACACGAAGAAAACGATTACCACCACCGGCATAGCACCACGGCGCACCACTGGGGAATAGCTTCTACGAGCATAATGAAAAGCAGATTAAAAACTTTCGTCGGGGACGACCAAGAACGGCGCGAGATGATTGGGAGATGAGAGCTTCCGGGCTTTCGGTCTGGTTTTGTACCTGCCTCCTCCTTCTTCTCCGGTGCGGAGCGGAGCGCAGCGAGGCGGCTCGCGACCGCGATACCCGGCAAGAGTTATTGAGTTGGGCTAGGTCAGGTTTATGATGTACTACGGGCCGAATACGAGTCTGCGCCACGGTGTCTACGGATTTACCTTCGACCAGTGTAATCGTTGTAATGCTTCAGGATTCTTCCGACCCGCGCCGTGAATTACGCGATACACGTGCCGAGGAAAATTGACCGAATGATTTATTTTATGTTATTTTTAGTATATTCTCGCTACACGGGTATGAATCTGTTTGTGTATCAAATAAGAGATGGAGGGTAGACGTAATATCTATAGTCAGGAATAAAAACAAGAAAAGTTATGTTGAATCAGGTGTGATAAGAATGTGATACATTTTTCAGAATTTCAGGATCTCCTTCTATATGTATTTAAGTTTAGGTTATTTCTAGTGAAAAATTTTCCTGTTTAGAATTAGCATTTTGTATGCTGTGTGTTGTGTATTTTTATGAACGATCAAACAATTTTGAAGTAATTTGTTTTGGGAGAAGTTACTTCCTCTGGTTGCTAAGTTTTAATTTTTTAAAGTTTTCTTTTTATATACCACCATATTACACGAAGATATTCAAATTTTTTTTTCTCTTCAACATCATGAATGTCATTTAAACGAAAAAATTTTTCCTTTTTATAAATTTCTAATTATTATACGTTATCGTTGTTCAAACCAAAACACTTCACTTCATGCTTCTCTGAACATGCAGTACTCTAATTCTTCCAATAAATCTAAAATATCGAAAGGCAAGATCTCTGGTATCCTAAACTTATTAAACTAAAATCTGTAATGTTTACAGGCCGTTGAAACATTATGCAAAGAAACCATCCTATCTAATGCACGTAATGGATGAACGGCGGCTTACGAAAGAAGATAAACCATCAAGTACAGCTCGATGCAAATGCAAAAGAAAAAAAAACACGACGAGAGTGATTTTTTATTGTCAACTTTGATACTAGTCTGCTTACGTCCACCTGGAAGTGGTTCCTGCCGTGTCGCGTCGGCCCGGCATACACAGTAGCTATGGGCTTTATTAAAACGGTATATCGGCTGTTTTATCTTATACCTACAGCCTTGTATTTAAGGTTTTGAAATTCAAATGAAGCGGCTCGGTGCCTGCCATCCGCTATTGATATGCGAAATATCGCGAGTCTACCGGGCCCGCCTGGTCTCCTATGAACGATGCTATAAAATCACAAAAGAATATACTCGCTATGTAGAGAAACAGTTCACGGTGTGCTGAGGCAAAGAGCACTCCAACGATTTCCACGATAAGCTCCGTTTATACGTTTATATTTCTGAAAATATACGACCAACATAATGTCTGGTATATTTAATTAATTTGTTACCTTGAAATATTTTTTTTTTCTGAAATTATTCGCTTAGAAGAATATACGTATAACTATTTTTATGTAACGTAGCGTACACACGTGGGAATCTTCATACGTGTATATTAATACAAGTTTAGTACACACAGAGGTGTATATGTCGGAATTTGAACAATTCTTTTTGAAAATAATTAACGTTGAATTTTAAGTATTATATTTTATCACTGAAAAATTTGAACACTCTTATTATTCTAAAAAACTATGAAATTATTCGTCAAAAATACACAGACTAAAATGTGGGCGGAAGGAAAAAAAAATAAGAAAAGTAAGTTTCAATGTAAAAAAGAGTATAGATTACGAGGTAGAATTTCATTCTTCTCCTTTTTTCCCCAGCGAAAGGTTCGAGGTTAAAAAAGCCTGACGTAAGCTAACAGAAACGTTGCCCCAAGACAATTTTCTTGCTACGCATAGCATCCTTTCCGGTTGGCAGACATACCTACGAGAAAATACCTACGAGATCCCGCGAATTTCACACGATCCGTCTTGGCCGGTAATCCAAACAAACTCACACTCGTGCACGGACAAAAGGTATCCGTTGCCTTCGATTGATCGGGATACTTTCATCGAGGGATATCTTTCGGACACGTAGCCACCTAACATCCCGGCAGACCGAATTTTCCTTCGTACGTGTGCCGGAATGACGCACGTGTACCGTCGTGCACACGTACAGGCACATGCATCAGCCATGCTCACACATACGCGAGACCTTGCAAGAACGGAAAATCGAGAGAGGGAGAGAGAGAGATAGGGTGGAAGGAATGAGGGAGAACGGGACATAGTGTGCAAGAGAGAAGAGTGGAGGTAGCAAGAGAGAAAGACGAAGAGAGAAGCACACGCAGACACTCGCGAAATTACGACCTTCGCTTACGTCTGGATACATCGCTCGAGTGAACGAGCTAGCGCCAGCGGACGACCAGGGTTTATAGGGTTGCCAGAGGCATGATGAGGGGTAAGAGGAAAGGGCGGACAAGTGGCAAGAGGAAGACGACGAAAGAGAACGAGCGTGTTAGAGAGAGGAAGAGAGGATGAGAAAGAGGAAAGAAGGGGATGAGGTTGGTTGGCGAACGGTAGGATGGGTTAGAGTAGGATGGTGGTTACGGGGACGCACACACCGGCGTGGTTTTACTGTTTCGGAAGTCTAGCCGCCCCCAGGCTATCCACCCCCTTTCCGGCAGTGTCGGAGTCCCACCATCCACCCGACGACCACCCTTCATCCTCCCATGGGGGTGGACCACCCGCTTATACGACCTTCCACCCCCTTTGGCCAGACTAGCACACACCGAAGTCGTAAACCTGCACCCTGCTCTCTGCCTACCTCTCTCTCTCTCTGTTTGTCTCGTTCGCTTCCTACCTCCCTCCAACTCTTGCTTTTCCACTTGCTCTTGCTCTCTGTCCCTCGACTCGTTCCACCTTCGCTCTCTCGTCAGACCAGGCTGCTTCCACCACCGCCACCTACCCGCGCGGGTCCCTTCAGCCAGCGCGCGGATACCTCGAATGCACCAGCTCTTTCTCATCGTCTGTCTGACACGCACGCACGCCATCGCTACCGCTGGATGGATACAGATACGTATCACACACGCGTCTATTGCACATGTGTGCTCGCACCAGCACACGCGCGCTCGCGCGCATACCCACCGACGTGTTCCTGTCCCGCTCAACGCGTGTATATACAATCTTTCGTAAGAGGTATGGGGGAAGGACGTAATTCCATCGACACCGCCGGTGGTACCGCGCGCCAACCAACGGACCCCTTTCTCTTTCCGCCGCTTTCAGACCCGTGTGCGGCTGGATCACAAATTCGTTTCGACGAAATTGTTCCAGTCCACGTACAGAATTATCGAGGCTCGAACAGTTAAAC
>NW_017100941.1:960052-986725 GCF_001263275.1 Habropoda laboriosa
TTTCCATCTCTCTTTCTCTCTCTTTCTCTAGATCAACGGATGTGTATGACCAGTCTTGCGAGGTTTGCCTTCACGGCAAACTACAGACGACGCGAGGAAACGCTCTTTTATAAACTTTTCAACGACAATTAGAACCATTTACGACGAGAACGAGCGGACTTTCGATTGGAACGAAAGGGTCGGCATTAAGATCGGGAAATAGGAGAAGACTTTCAATGGTTCTGATTAGACGATTATGGGCTCTAGATGAGAAAACTTTCTGAACGATCTTTGCACTATTTCTTTAATTTAATCGAATGTGGAAAAATAATTCGATCCAAGTTATTCGTGAAATTTGAAAATTATATGATATTTTTTGCAAGGTTTCCGTAAGAAGATTATCTTCGTTACCGAAATTTCTAATTTTTCGGGTGTTTTAATGAAGTTTTGCAGATACAACTTTGTCCCTCGCCTTAGCGTTACACTCGAAGCCGGGGAATGCAACAACAACTGAAATTCAGTTCGCGCCGACGTAGCTGAGTTTATAGGGGATTTTAGGTGTGTTTTCATGGAATTAATACAGAGTTTAGTTTTGCGACCATAAACTAGATCCAGACGGCAGTAAAGCGAGCGAAATGGCCGGGGACAGTGCTGTCTCGCCGCGGGCCATTAATGGATCACGAGACGCGGCTAACTACAAATTGATAAGAGAACCTGACCTGCTCCATTAAGACTAAAAACTTCGGTACACTCTTGTCTTTTTCTTTTCCTCCCCCTTCTTTTTTACCTTCACTTTTTAGTTTTACCGTGGCACTTAAAGTTACGGTTGTAAAGTCGTTCGCTGACAGACGGAAGGAAGTAGGGTTTTAACGATCTTAAATAACGTTTATCCGTCTTAAGATTAAAGTTAACGTACCAAAGAACTATATAGTTTGCGGTATCCAATTTCGTTTTTTAATTGCTATTTACGCGAACGCAATTTTATAAAAAGCAGCATGAATAATGATGTAAACTGATCATTAATCGATATAAATTAAAAACGTAATGAAAGAACATGGCCAAGAAGGAAAACCCTAACGATGTGCGGTATCAAGGACATCCTTCTAATTATCGTAATTTTTCTACCGGTTCATAAATATATCGTTACAACACGCAAATAGAACAAACCGACAATCGACCAAAAGAAACGTACAACGATCAAAAAAATAATACCCCTTCGTCGTCGAAATGAAAGGCAGAAACAATTTTAGAACTCGAGACCAGCCGAAGAAATGTACTCTCTTCGCGTTACACTCAATTATTGCGGCTCCGATGATTTATCCTTAGGACAATTCTTATTCATCGTTTCGCAACAAGTTAATTTATGTATAAAGTGCAGCGTTTGCCGTGTACGCGATCCTGTCGCATAAATTCCGGCGAAGTATTTGGAGCATCTCCGGCGATGCGAATCCAGTGGATTCTGCGGGTCGAGTGGCGTCTCGTTAATACGAGCCCGGAAGATGATAAACGAGGCCAACTTATCAGCAGTCTACGGTCACGACCAAAAAGTTTCACGGACCAAAGTGGTGGCGCCGTGAAA
The DNA here is from genome assembly GCF_001263275.1 of Habropoda laboriosa. Lineage (NCBI taxonomy): Eukaryota > Metazoa > Arthropoda > Insecta > Hymenoptera > Apidae > Habropoda > Habropoda laboriosa. The sequence goes on from NW_017100941.1 coordinate 961,611, forward strand.
GTCGGAACGGGAGAAGAGAGACCCCGGGACAAACGGAAGTGGCAAAAGGAGAACGAGGATGGAGGAGGCAAGAGAGGGTCGGTAAGTCGGTTTTCGACATTGACTAAACGAGACACGGAGACATGGCGTCCGAAGGAAGGATGGTAAGTACATCGACCACCGCCCTCCCTCCCTCCCTCCCGCTCCTCCTCACCCCATTCCTCCACCCGCACAAGCTACCTTCTCTTCATGCCCACGTCAACCCCCTTTTAACTTCCCCTCAACTTCTCCTCCCGTTCGCCAGGAGCTGTAGGCATGTAACACCCTCTGCTCCAGGCTCCTGCCCACATTCAAAGGGCACTGCCTCGCACTGGAAAGGTGCCCTTCTTCCTCTGATGCCACCCCTCGGACCCTACCACTCTCAGCCTGTTTCGTACTCGTGCTACTTCTAGACCCTTTCAACCGCCTCCGTCGTCCCTCTCTCGAACCCCATTGGCAATCATACTGCCATGGTATCTCCGCTGCAAAATGGCCACCTGACCTTCTGCCCTCTTAACGTCTATCTGATTCTTGGGGAGAGGAAAAAAAATCTGTGCAATTTATCTTTGATGACCGTCAACCGGTAGCCTAAAGGGTGACTTCGTGATGGAAGTCGTTCTTATTTTCCTTTTTTTCTTCTTTTCCTCCTTTTTTTTTTTGCTTCTCAAAGCTGTGCGCAGTTATTCGAGAGTTCGCGTGGTTGCTGATAGTTTATGGTCAGGAGATCTACGGCGGATTAAAAGTGACCAACCAAGTAAGTGGTACCAATTCAGGGGTTTCCAGCCATCTGGTATTGTAATTAGAATTCTATTACGAGCACACCATGTGCCCGTTATCAGACGTCATTTTTCGATAGAAGATAATTAGTTTTTTCATCGTATAATTTGGCGTTTTCTCCTTCGCCCCCGAAAAAAATAGGCAATCTTCTGAGGAATAAAACGAAGAACCCTTCGTGGTGACACACACGACGTGTTTCACGAGTTTTAAATCGCGTCCTTGAACTCTCGTTTTAAAAGTTCTGGATGGATCAAGCGCAGGATTTATACGCGCTCTCGTTCGTTCCCGAAAAAATTGATTTTCCCATTTGGCTGAACTTTCGCGGCGCGGATAACGCGTTGTAAAGTGCGCGAGGACGATTTCTACCGCGACCTCGATTCTACTCGCGCCTCATCGTCGCCCTCGTCGTCGACTTTAGCGAGTGGATGGGGATGTCGCTGGCATTACGTGCCGTGAAAAAGGAATTTGTGGCAAAATTTCGGATTTCTTGGCGCGACGAACGAATGTCAGCATCCACTTCCAACCCCCTCCTCGTATTTCGTCGATCTTTGCACAAGTGTTAGGCGATTTAAAAGGAAAAAAGGCATCAACGCCCTTAAAATAATCTTCATTATGTCGAATGTCAACTACCATGTAAACAAATTTTGCATACACAGCACGTTGCTTTCGCGGTTCTTCTCTTTTTCTCTTGAAAATTACTGTAAAATTACTGTACTGTAAAATGGAGAAAATGTGAACGAACATGAAGAGTACAGTCAGAGAAATATCGCGTGGAATCATTCGAAATGTTTTCGTTCCTCGGGAATATCGTATTTTCAAAGCATATTTCGCATTTTCGAAGAACCCATTCTTCTTGTGTCAAATCTACCGTACCACGAGTGTTTGAATTACGAATAAAATTCAGCCTGAAGTGTTGTATTGCGAAGAGACAAGGGAACAAAGTGAATAGAAATAAGTGGAAAAAAGAATTGTCATAGATTTCGTATTTCTTGGCGCTTCGCAACAGCTTCAGGAACCACGACCCTCCTCCCCCATCCCACAGTTTTCTGTACCGCTGCTATTTTCTCCGTGATAGCGTTATTATGGTCTAAAAGAGAGGTATGCATAAATGCAGTGTGAACAGAACTGCATGTTCCCACAAGGTACTTTTCTCTTCGCGATTGGTATTAAAAAAAAAAACAAAGTAAAAGAGAACTATCACAAGACAGAATCTACACTTTCCTTTGAGAATTTTAAGTGTGTGAATAAAACGTTTGACAAATACTCTTTTTCCATTCTTCACTACGATTCTACAGTCGTATGAAAAATAAATGGGAAGATCAAAGAAGAATTCTTGTAAAAAAGAGAATTTTCATAATTTTAATCAATCGATTAATCAAAATCTACCAATAAATTTGTATTGCGATGAAATCTACAATATTTGTGTAGAAGGAAAATGGACGGAGAGCGATAATGAGAAAGAAGAGAATACTACCACAATATTATCAAAATGGAGTCGAAGAAATTGAACCAAATCCTAATCTCATCCAAGAACGTCAGAGAATAGTTTTGTAATACTTTCGAGTGGGTACCACCGCGGTGTACTTATTTAAAAAAAGAACAATTAAGCGTAACGAAGAAAACAGTGAGAGTCATCTAAACAAAAATATGATATGTCTTATGGTTTTTACAATTTATATAACTTCGGTAGAACAAGTCAAAAAGGAGGAAGATTGCAAAGGATTTAAGGCTTAGAACAAACTCTGCCTGCGGCTGCGACGACGCGACGTTTTAATGTTATAAGCTCTTTGTCCCCTTTTCCCTTCCTATTCTACTATCATCCGCTGGATGCAAATAATTCACACCAACTGAACTAAATAGATGAACACAATAAGCGGACAATTAAAATTAAACCAACGGGAAGGATTGCAAAGTACAATCAGTTAGCCCCGACAATTTAGCCAAAGCCCAAAAAATGAGGATTATGTAAGTCGAGGAAATTGGAAAATTCACTTACACCCTCTCTTGTATTCCTTGGTGGTTCTTTACGCCGACCTACCACGTTTCACCCGTTAATTTCTCAAAATAACACCAAATTAATTTACACCACTCTCACCCTCGGCGATTAAATTACATTTATTTGCATGCATCCTGTAACACGGCGCGATTTGACCTGAAGACTGATTACATCTGCAATTCAATCGAAAGCAGTGCAACTAATTCATCAACACACGTTTCCCTCTGTCGTTATTACTACCACCCACCCCCATCGTTCGAGATCAATTTCAATGAGTGAAAAAAAAAAACAACAAAAAGAAAAAAAAAAGAATCACCCTCACAAGCGCGAGATACACCGAGTAGAATAAAGAAAACGAGCAGCCCTACATTCGAAATAGCGCGTGATGTAATAGAATAGAAACGCGGCACATCCTGGGTCGAATTACGTAAGACGACAAGGATAATGACGAACGCTGGAGAAGGTGCATAGAGAGAGAGAGGAGGAGGGAACTGGCTGAGCCATGGTGGATCGATGCAATCGATAAAAAAAACTTTGTCCCTCCAGCAGGTCTCTCTTGGACTTTTTGGTGTGCGGTGTAACCGTCAGCGTCATACCTTTTCTTCTTCCTGTTCCGTAACGTTCCCCTCTCTCCTAACGTCGGTGTCGGCGTGACAAAGCAGAAGTGGGTGGACAGGGTGAGTGGAGCGCGGTCCAAAATGTGGCTCCTTCTCGCAGGACGCTGAGGACGAGGACGAGGACGACGGAGGGGGGGAGGGTAGTTCTAGGGACTAGCGCGAGGGCGGATCAATACAATCGCTAATCCGGTGCATTGTGAGGCGAGGCGTGGCGTAGCAAAGAGGCGAGGTGAGGCGGTGGTGGTCTTGCTTGCCTTCTCATCCCCCACGTCTCAACCGCCGGTTTCAACCCTCTCCACCCACTCTCTCACCCTTCCATTCCAGCCTCCTCCTGCCGCTCTCTACGTTTCAACCCCTCGACGAGCCTGCCTCTGCCTTCCTTCGTAACCGTTCGGCCCACCCGCGCCCCTACAACGTCCGTTGCCTTCCACCGCCGGCACCGTCTTGCCGCACTTCCGTTTCCAACCCTTAACCTAGCCGTCGACGAACCAACAACCCCCTTGGCGAGCTCTACGCTGTAGGATCACCCGCTCCGGCTACGAAAACGTAACTTACGCCGTGGAAGTAAATTCGTCTTTCGACCAGCCTTTTCCTTCCCTCTTTTTCTCTCTTTTCTTTTCTTTTGCTCCATCTTTCTTCTTCTTTCTTTCTTTCCTTCTTTATTCCCTACCATTTCCTACTGGTACGCGGCGAACCCGGGACTTCGTTCTCCACGGGCACCGACAGCGAAATCGACGATAAGGGAATTGCGATGAATTAGAGCAATGAGGGATTTCGGTCGTCTTGGAACTTTTACTCGAACGTAATTCTTTCGACGGTGACTCTCCGGTCCCTTTAAACTTCCTCGAAGAAATTGTGTCTCTGTTTGGTATTGGATTAGGTTTATTCTTTTCTTTTTCTTCATTTGTTTTCTCTTTCCTTCTTTTTTTTTCTATTTCTAAGATAAATTTGATTTACTTCGACGGACGCGAAGCAGCGTTTTACTTTTCTTTAAGTAGTTGCACTTGGGTAATTTGTGGGGTATTGCCGTGGAAGTGTTTCAAGGAGAGAATAATTGGGAGAGATAAGTTAAATAGGAGTTGGAATCTTTTTTAGATCAGAACCTGTGAGAGAATTATCGTTACCAGCGGTGTATCATAATTCATAAGGGAGATGTTGAGCACTTAAAAACCGTGCAAAATATTCATTCGAGGATAAAATACCTGTTTCGTGTATTAACTTATTTTTGTAGCCACAGAAGGCGCAAGTCGGTAAAAAATTCAAAGGGATTAAGAACGTAGTTGAAAAAGGTAAGAATGCTTAGTTGTAAATCCTCGTCTCCGGGGAACTGAAGAGGTAAATACCTTTCCGACTACAACTCCTTTCTTGTATCAAAATTGATAAAAATGACTGTTTCATTTAAATATAGGTTACAATTTTTTTTCTCTTCTAAATATACAGTCGTGATACTTCAACTATTGCCTCCATCACTCTAAATTAATTCTTAATTGATTGCAATCTTACTTCATGTTCCAAAATTGATAATATACAATATTAAAAAATATTTATCTCCTACACAAAAATTTCTTTAAATAAACAGTAAAAAAATAGAATAATTAAAAAGTATGTCTTATTCCACCAATAAAACATCGAAACATTTTACAAAAACTTTTTTTCATAAGTTCTAAGTGTAAACACTAACAATTAACATTAAGACACCGAAAAATATTTTCAAAACGAATACAAAGCACGCACGACAAAATATAACGTTGTGGTGGTGGAATATTTTGCAACACGTTTCACAGTTGTTTGATAACAGCCAGGTAGACACAAAGTATAACTGCTGCTCACAGTGTAGCACAAACTTACGAGCACAGCCGTGAATAAATACATTCAACTGCAACGATGTTCCTTCGTTACAGCACAGTGTCTTTATATTTAGCTTTTGACAATTCCTACTATTAACATTTTACCCAAGATACTCTTTTTCACAATCTCCATTTTATTCAACGCCTGAACAATTAAACCTATTCCACTGCGAACGTCCAACAACGAAAAATTCAAAATCAATTTCCATCCAAATTTTTAACACAGTGGAACCTCGATAACTCAAACCTCAAAGGAAGGGAAAAAATCTTCGAGTTATAGAGTTATACATATATACTTTTTCTTTTTTGATCCAGTTTCTACTGTTTCAACTATGTTCATTTTATCAGCCAATGTTAATATTTTCCGCTTGCGTTTAGAATTCATTTTGTTACATCCGACATTTGTTACATAATCCGAAGAAAAGAATGACAAAACAATAGAACTGTGCTTTAACTTATCCCTTCGATCTTTCACAGCAAACTGCTTTCGCGATCAAAATGCGTGCACTGTTTATCCCCATAAAAGAATAAACAATTGACGATCGTTGAACCGTTGATTCTATCGGATCGATTCACTGATACGTAGAAATTAACTTCGACTTGTACAACTCGTAGTTCTTCTCAATTTGAATTGGAGAAGTAAAATACAAATAATTCCAGTTAATGGAAGTTTTATTTCGAGTTGTAGAGGTTTTCACGACGGAGCGGAAGAGAATGAAGAAAATTTTCGTCTTACAGAGGTTCCACTGTATCACAAAATCACTTCGTCAAACACATCCAAAAAAAACAAGAAGAAAGAAAACACTCCCAATCCTCAAAATCAACAAAAAAAAAAACTATCCCCAAGTGACGATTAAAATGTAAATAATAATCGTCAACTAGCCAAGGAAGCTAAGGTTAACGAGTTGTCCCTATAAAAATTAGTGGAAAACGATTTGAGGAGGACCGTCAAAAGATTCGTTGCGCTGTTGGCTGCAAGGGGTTGCATCATACTCCATAAATATGGAGAAAGTATGAGAGTGGGTGCAAACCGGTGGGGTGCTATGCGAGTGGATCGTCCAACCCCGTGGTTCTAGCAATATCACCCCTGCATCGTTCACAGGACCGCCCACTCTTAAGCGAGATGGACCCAAACAAACTCGTTCACGAACAGCCGAAACTGTGTTACTAGAATAAACTCTGTCCGACGCAGAAGCAATTTACCAATACATACACACACGCACACACTTCTCTCGCGTAGGCGCGCTCGCGCGTGCAAACTTCTATTTGCAAGAGAGCATTTACGTGTAAATGTATGTACAAGTTGCTCGGCCGCCGCCACACTAGAGGGAATTCCCTTTCGGTTGGCATCAGAAGTGGAAGAAAGTGCAATAAATTCGGTTGTATAATACGGGCTAGGAAAAGTTTCGCGGGTAGAAACGCGCGCCGCGACCTGGTGCACAGCCAGTCGACGTCGATTCCGCGGAGTCAGGCCAAGCCAGGCAAGAACCGTGCAACAAGCGTCCGTTTTATTGTTCCTGAAAGATTTGCTCTTTATTGCGGGGCCGCGGAAAGGGAGAAGAGACGGTGACTCCGAGCCTCGCTAAATAGACGGGAACAAACTTGCAAAGATCCGTGTCCGATTGCATGCGGAAACCGCGGTCGTCTTACCCGCGGAATTGTTCCAGTTAATGTTTTCGGAAGGTTGTTACGGAACGGGGCTGCTAAAGGGGTAATTGTTCAGGATGATAATGTGGAGAATGGCTGGTTGGTTCGGTAAACGCGTTCTGTAAATTGTGTGTAAATGATGCGAGAACGTTGATCACGTTTCTCCGGGTAATGAATGAAATTTGTTTTGTTGGGGATTTTGGTATTTTTATTTAGGGAGAAAATTGGTGTGTAAAGGGATAATAATTGATCTTTCGATCACTTTTAGAACGTTTTAATTTTTATGTATCATTTTGCAGGAGGGATCATTTCCTTTGTATAACAAAGGAAAGTCTTTGATTATTTTCATTTAACTCTAGTGAAAGATTTAAGCGTTTATTTCAGTTAATTTGTATTATTAAATATTACTTTATTGCATAAATCGATGATTTTCAACTTATGTTATGTGACTGAATATTTTTAGAGTGATTTAAGAATCGCTAAAAATTTCTAAAGAATAAATGAGCCCTTTAATTATTTCATGATTTTCTCAAAAATATATTACAAAAGAACTACTTATTGAGCAAAAGATAACAAAGTTATTGCTAAAGTTAAATATAAAAAGAACAGACAATCTTTGATCCAAACTTCGTCGCCTTTAGTAGGGACAAAACTATCAATTCTATTTGTTAGTATTTTCTTTCAATATTTTATTGTTTTATCAAAGAACTTTCACAATAAACGTCAATCAACAAGACTGTATCGAAAGGGCGCTTTAAACCTCCCCCGAAATTTCATCGCGAAGGTACAGAAATAAAAATGAAAGAAACGGAAATTACAAGATGTTCGAAAACTGAGTAATTTTCAGCCTTCAAATCGAATGGCCATCTGAGGACGTGCACGCCGATGGGGAGGAATACGTACGAATAGTAGAGCCAGCCAATTATCAAGTGATTGCTCGCAGATTATAGGAAATGCAGTTCCACAAATGGGAGGTGTTCATTGGCACGTGTATGCGCCGCTACCAACTCATATCTACAATTCTCTGCTTCCTCTGTCGTGTCCTTCGCGAATTGCCTATCGGTGTTTGCTATCTGTCAAGCAAGCCCCAAAATCCTATGTTCCTTAGCAGACTTTCAATTATCCACGAATAATTCGATAATACGTGAGAAAGGAAACGATCAAATTTTCTTCTAGTTCTAATATTGTATTACAATATAATAACATAAACTTTTGATATATTATATTATTTACGATACAATCCCAACTTAGACACCCCCAAAATTTTAAAGGCACAAGCTATTTACATTTAAATGCACCAGTTACAGTATTTTAATTAATAGAATCTCACTTGAAACGAACAAATATTGTCATTCGATTGATTTTTTTAGCGATTCACTAACATTAAGGCAATAACCATTGTTATTTTTGAGAATCATTAGCACAATAATTGTGCACCTTAAACACTACATTTTATGCAAACATTGCAAATAGAAAAAGTTACCCATACAATAATAATAACATATTATGTTAATTATAACAATTGAATGCAACGAAATGCACTACAATCTGCACCATTTAGACAAATCTTTTAATTTTAAAAACCCACACTATACAATATAAAACCGCATCAACACGGATCCAAAATCACCTATACTACTTACCAAAACTCCAAAGTATCCCTCAGACGTGAATTATCAATCAGGGAACCTAATCCGATAAAGCTCGTAAACTTGAAATTACATCAACCGGAGAAAAGCCGAAAAAAGGCAAGAAGAAAAAAAAAGCAGAAAAGAAAAAAAGAATTTGAATTTTCCCCAATATCCGGAACCAGCTGTTTTCGGCAGCAAAATACAAGGCTGTGTCCACTTAGAAGGAGAGTATCGGTTATTAGACGACCCGGTTCCAGCAACGGAGCACCGTGTCCAGCCTGTCTGCGCCAAGTTCTGCAATCGGTCCTCTCTTTTTCCATCTCTCTCGCGACACGGACACTCTGTTCCTCAACCGGAGTGCTCTTTTCCCCTTCCCCAACCTAGCTGGTCTGGCTCGCTCTGTTTCTACCCTGCTTCCGGGTTTACCTCTTTCTGTACGAGCGACCCGCTGCCTCAGCCCCTTCATCGCTCGCCACTCAGACTTCAATTAATTTCGCTGGTTCTGGACCGGCCGTTTTCCAATTTCGAGTTTCTCCGGTGAACACGAAACACGGCCCTCGATACGATGAAATGGTCGCCGGCGAAGATCCGTTGCGTCGATGTTTATACAGGCGCGCGGGCGAGTAGACGCGACATATACGCTCACGCTCGCGAAGCGAGCGTATATGTGAAACAGAAAGAGAGAGAGAGAGAGAGAGAGAGAGAGAGAGAGGTGTGCTTAACGCGAAAAATTAATTACATATGCACCCCCCGTCGCGTGGTTTCGGTGGGCTATTCCCTTGTAAACGGTATAAAAAAGGGGGAGGGAAAACGCTCGCGGCTGGATTAACATGACGTATGAAGAGCACGCGCACGGTGAACATATCTGATAAAATCTGGCGAGACTTTTCGAGCACGCAGCAGCAACACAACGCTCGTAAATCGGTGGCTTCCGATGCTCCGTCGACAGAGTTTTATGGGCCTTCTGGAGCTGAAACACGCCGCCCCCGCCGCGATCCTGTTTACCGAAGCGCTCCGCGTAATACGCGGGAATTCCCCACCAGGAATCGTTGACGAACTGTTCCTAGTGTACGACGCGAGAACCGCTTTGATGGATGCGTTCACGGCCGAAAACATCAAGACGGCCGAATTCGGAGATATTTATGATGGACCAAGTATCAATTTCTGCCGAACACTTTAAGCGCCGGACCCGCTTTAACCCTCGGAAGACGAATGGTTTTAGAAAGGACGCGGGAGACGAAATCAGGGGCATTTTGACCGACAACAAAATTTCTATCGTACACGGGTTTCCAGAAGTAATTGTGTACAAATGTGTATACTTTCAACTGTATATATTTGATATTTTTCTTCTTTATTTACATTTGATACGTAAAATAGGTGTATTTCCTGTACCAAACGTAATCTGAGCCGCCTGAGTTTATCACTGTTGAGTCAAAATGACCCTGCAATTCGTCGTACAAGAAAACAGTGTAATGTTTAACTTTTAAATGCGGGGAATTCCTGTGTTTTATTATTTGGCGCGTTGTACGAGGAATCGCGTTATATGAAAACAGTTGTCGCAAAATCTCTTGCGCGTTATAGGAATTCTACTGTATAGAAGAATGACATAGTAATCATCTGTTTAGTACGGATGGACGCTGATGTTTTTTTATTCTTCGCGTCGTGTTCTTTTTTGTCTCTAAATTAGATAATTAAATGTCTTAGTAACAGTGTTCTATCCACAAGAAAAGTGTAATGCTTCTATGTGAAAAATCAATGTTACAAAGAAAAAACATTGTGAAGAATTGTTGGGTTATTTCCAACCCAGATCGTACGAAATTAGTTACAGCAAAACATCCAAAATGACATAAACCACCAATTACCGTATCGCAAAAGATTAATTACACAGATTAAAATGGATATCTGGCGTAATTTAATTTATACCAAGTAGATCTACGTGTAATACATAACGATCTTAATTTTTGTCATTACCCGAAAATGTAGCTCAAACTAATAAGCTCTGTAAAAATTCCACGAAACGAAAGGTAGCCCGGGCTCACTATTCACGCGAAACACCGCAGACTTACTTATTCAACGATCCCTTCGCTTGACCCAGCAAGATAACAGCCACGAAACACGAAAGACACCTACTCAAGCAGCAACGTCGATGCAACGTTAACCTTTATTTGCCCCGAACTTCCAAACTTTATCGTCCGCGAAACGTTTTCTCCGTATCGCCCCCCATCTCTCTCTCTCTCTCTCTCTCTCTCTCTCTCTCTCTCTCTCTCTCTCTGTCTCTAATAAAAATCCCTCGAGCAACCTACAATCGTTCAACATTTATACGAAATATCCTACAATTTCCTTACAAGCGGTCAAAGATCACAACATCTTACTAAAAAAGCAACCAAGTAAAGAAGTGTAGGTACTGACTTGAAAACAAGTTCACAGAGATCGATGGAGTTCAAAGTTGCGTCGCTCGATTCGATGGTTACTTATACGTTAGACAGTTGATGTACCGAAGAATTTACTGGGTTATTTATGCAGAGATGAGAAAGTTCTCTCTGATTGGTAATAACGTAATAAGCCCATCTTCTCTTACACAAACATAATTTTTGTCATTAACACGTTAACTGCCGTGATTTACATGTTTTGTTCAGGGTGCCAGAAAAAAATTTTCATTATTCTAAGCATAATATATTATGCTTTATTATTTTTTTTTTTTAATTCAAAATAATCTATCTAGTTAGCTATGATGTTCGAAATTTTGTAGTTGACGATATTCATTTTATTTTAATTATTCTAAACATTTGAGGCCCTCTGAGGCCCTTTGAGGTCACATTTATAAATGAGACATCGAGACTAAATAGTGAATGATTCGATGAACTTCAAAGTGATGGATACTGCTCTAAGATAGAAAATATGCTTACATTCAAGATAAGTAACCCCAAAATTTCATACACAATTACGCATACGACCCTTGTATTTCTTACTCATCAACCCCGAGTCGTAAGCTTTTAAACCTTTTCACTCATCAATCCTCGTGACTCGAGGATGGAAAAATAGGGCTATTTAAGGGTTTCAGGAAGATTTAGGTTATGACTACGTAGGAGAGTTCGAAGGTGAAAACTCCAGTATGAATAATGGTGAAAGTTGGTCACTAGTTGTGACTACAGATGCGACTAAAACAAAGCCATTAAGGAAGAAAATATTTCACGGTATAACACTATGATTATGAATTGGAAAATATTTGAACAACTATGATTTCCATTAGGTATTATTATCGTGTTCCGCGTGTATTCGCGTGTTGGGTGTGTCCGAGACAGTCCGTTGTCAGCGTTTCACCGAAAGTGCGTTGCATGTATCTTTCCTTTATACATTATTCTAGTGCTTAACAACTAATTCTTAAGCTATTAAAAATCTAACATTACAATAGTCTAGGTCAGAGGTCTGCAACACGGGGCTCGCGGCCACCCTAGTGCCCGCCAAGCATTTTTAAAGTGCCCGCCGTCACTGTGCCAGATATTTTTACAAAACGATTTTAAAAGATGATTGTGCGTAAGATAAACCAGTAGAATTTTGTATTAATAAATTCATTTAAAATATATATGTATTGAATGTCCAGCAAAATTAAGGTAAAGTGCCCTTTATCACAAGCCAGCCATTCGGAGTGCCCTTTTTAATCAAAAGGTTACCGACCTCTAGTCTAGGTGATCTTATGAGGATATGACCCAATCAGACCACATTCCTCTCACCTAACTTCTTTCCAACTCTTCACAGGCTCCTGTGCTATCCTACTACACTTCTTTCCAGCGCGCAGTACACGGTGGTCCCACGGAAACACGCAGAAAAGGCGCGTATAGCGGCCGATCCTTCTACGTCGGGGAGCACCGCGATTGATTTACAATGGGCGAAGGTGTGGCGGAATCCGACACCAATATCACGCCGATACTCGTCCGCGTGGACAATTATCCTGCTGGACAAAGGCTACGGGGGTGTACGCGGCTATCCCACACGTGTATACGAGAGCTGGCCTACGGCTCTTTACGCAGCTGACGCGGCTCGTATTAGGAATCGCGTGGGCACTCGCCGCATGTGCGTGGGCAAACACCCGCACGCCGTGGCACACGCAACTTCGAAGAAAACTCGAACGTTCCTCCAACGCGGCTCAAGGAAGTGCAAGGACCTCCCGATATTTATCTACCATTGAAAGCTGAACGCGCGACCACGACGACGACCGCCTCGAGACCAAACTTACGAGACGCTGCTGCTCCTCCTCGCCTAACGTGACACCTCCTACTCCGAAAACCGAACCGATGCGTGTGAGTGCGTCCGCCGTTTCATTTTCGAAACACGTTAGCGTTATTATAGCGAGAGATGATATCGAGAAACCTGGATTAACGGGTGTGATTGAAACGACTCTGTTTCACGTGTCCAATTGCCGGAAAGTTGATTATCCGAAATAGCGTGTGACTTGACAGACATGAATTTAGTTTCTATAGATATTTCTGTCGTTAATTTCCAACATCTATAAGGTGTCAGTTATATATCTATAAGGTGTCAAATAATCGAGACTTCGGTTAGACGATTTTGCGATGAACAGTTTATACGCTTAGTTAATTATTCTTTAATTATAGTTTATAGTTATAAGAGAGTGTTATAAGACTCGTGGAGAAAGAGCTGATTTTGGAAAGGGTGATTTTCTATTCTCGACACAGCTTAAGGGATCTTCCTACTGTGACGCCAGAAAAAAGCTTCATTCAATCGGAAATATCAAACGAAGCAGCTGCTACACGTATCCTTTTGCAAATTTCTGTGTTTATTCTATCATCTTTCGAGAGGCAAAAATATTTTTTATCAGGGAAAATATCCATTTGTTGTAAAATAGGAGCACCGTGAAGAGAGCACACCTTAAAAAATATCCTTCCCGATGGCTGACACGATATCAGACGTTGTACTCGTTCAAAATACAAAATGTAAATGTATCTCTACACGTGTATCTATCGTCAGAACTGGAATAATAAAAAAATATCGAGCAATAAAGAAACGGCAAGGTTTCAAAGAAATTGCTTTCGATTTTAGCGAAAACAAATGATGGTTTTTTTCATCGCAAACACTGAATTTTAAAAATATTCGTACAATCCTAGTTCAGTCGATAAAACAACATCTACCGAATATACCTGACAAATTTCCAGTGGATCGGATTTCTAGTTTTTTAATAATCATGTCAGCCATTTTCAAAAATGCTGCTTCGAGAAAAACGCGCTTAAAGTTTTAACTACAGCTTAAGATTACATACATGTATATAAAGCCGCTTCCTTTCAAGGCATATATCTCTGCCAATATTGAAAATTAACCTTTAAAAATTCCTGGACATATTTTCGAGATGTTAAACTATAAGAAAATGCAAAAAAAAAAATAATCAATTTTTTCAACCCGTCACAGTAGGAAGATCCCTTAAACACGGAACTTAACCCTTTCATGACCAAATTACTTTTTTAAAAAATTTCTTATTTGAATCTTAAACCGAGATCAATTTTTCTCTGAAAACTCAAATGGTAAAAGATACATATTCGTCTCGTTGATCTCGAAAGGATCAAAGGATATAAATATCAGCGAGTAAGTATCAATCTTACGCATCTACGTCGCGCAACAACAATAACACAGCTACTTTTCATTCGTGAAAAATACTTGCTGACCACAAATTCAATAGAAAGATTAGCATTTAATTTCCAAGTACGCGATGACTGGTCGTCGCATATTTGCATACACCAGCGATGCACGCTTTTCTCCTTCTTTTCTTCCTTCGTCTACCCCCCATTGTTCTTCGGGTGATAATGAGCTCATAAATACTCGGCAATCATCGAATAAGGCTCAAGCGACGTACGTTCTTCAGGGTACTATACGTAAGCGAATAACAACCAACCGCCTTCCTTCATGACCGGCAGGTTTATGTCTTCTCTCGTCACGCCTCTACGTGCTGAACAAGACAACCTCAACTTCCCTTCCTCTTCTTTCTCTTCCTCGTTTTGCGAGATTTCACCGGAAGAAGGGAACAAGGCGAAACGAATTTCAAACGTATGCACACGTGTGTGTATTATACGTTGTATATTTACCGACGTACCGTACGACAGATTGCGAGAAAATGGCTAATCATGGCTGTACGAAATAATAATGTATTTACATAGGTATATGTTGAACCATTCTTTCGAAAAGAGAAATATTGAAAAATTGTCAATTTCAATATCAACTACATCAAATGGAACATGGACTAACCACACGATCCCTAGTTCTAATATTTAAAAAATATATATGCAAGACAATATCTTATATATTTTTTTCTCATTATTTACAGCTGTTTCTGTACTGTGTTAGGTAAGAAAAGTTAATGTATTATAGATTAATTTTCAATTGGTAATACTCAGTTTTGTGAATTCAAATGAAAGTTAGTGTTAAAATTCACTTTTGTTGCTAATATAACTGTTTTTGTTTTTCTAAAGGAATGCAACCTGCAGATCTACATAGAAATATGTATCCATAGTAAACCTAACAACAACTTCGTTAGGATCATAATGTAACTTCTAGCTCCTGTACACTTATATATTTACACGTGTATATATAAACCTCCATTGAGGTTTCCTAAATAAAAAAAAAAAAAAAGAATAACTGTTTTTGTCGCAGCTTGATAAAAATCTGTGGCACGAGTCTAACTTGTTAATCTAAAATTTTTCATTAAATTTCGCTTGCAATGTAAAAACTATTGGTATCAGAAGCTCTGTATTTTTTCTAATTTAATAACGGCGATATCCTAACGAATGTAACAACGTTACATATATTTCGAGTAAGAAAAGTTAAAAAAAAACCTAACAGCCGAAAGTTCGACGATTATAAAACCGAATAGAAAGTGCACCGTTGTAAAACTGTATAAAAGTGCAGTCTCTTTAATGTTTCCTTGTTCTCCAAAAAGACGATTCCTAAACGTTCCTCCAAGTTTTCCTATCTACATACGTACGAATCGAAACGGAGGGTAACGCACGATCTACGCCACGAGTCAGATTATTCGAAAACTATTTTCCCCTCGAAAGACGGGAACAAGTACAGCAGTGTCGCATACGCTCGAAACGGTGCGCAACGCCGGTGCGGGATTGTCGTTACAATATCGTAGTAACATCTCTACAAACGACGCTCCGCTGGAGCCCGAATAAATTTAAAGAACGAACAAGGGAGATCGGTAAAATCCTGGCTTACACGACAAGTTTCTCTCACCGGGAACAACTTTGACACCTACGCGAAATTTCTTCGTCAAACTAACGTTAACCGTTTTTTTTTTTTCCTTCTTTTTCTCTTTTCTTTTTTTCCAACTCGTACAACGCGCGCCATTGCAAGACAATAGCATCGTTACATCTCTATTCAAGTCTCTTTACTTATCGACGACACTCGGAGAAACGTGTAGAAACGTGAAATAAAATGTCACTGATTTTTACCGGTAATGAAATTCTATGGTAAATCTTAAAATTAGAAAAGCACAACGCAATAAGGATATCTGATATATTTGTATAATATAGATGCACCGTATTATCGCCATAGTTCAATTTCTTAATAATACAAAGTTCACCATGGAATGAACTCCAATGCCACCTGCAGATGCAACGATGCACTTGCATATATGCGTACATTACCGACGTATGCGTTCATACACTTTTTTATCGACTATTCTTTTTACCACTAAAGTAAACCACTCATCCAATGCATTTTTTTGTCACTTGACTCTAGGAGTCCTAGAACCCCGTTACCATTCTCGTATCACATCCTACTGTATCGACTAGGACTGCTATTACATCACTGCACTATTAGCGGTAAGAATTGAAATCAAGACGCCGATAGGTATTTGTTATTAGAAATAATTAAGGAGACAAAATTTCAAATCTTAGGATGAATCAGAATGGGATTCAGTCTCACACATTTATGTTTCGGGATCCAAGACAGCCTGAGACGCTAACAAAAGCCCCACTGGCAACTCTTTACATTCAGAGATTTGCGATTCTCATTCGTAGCGATATACGAGTGTCTTATCTTATCTTAATCATTTTACAATTCCCGGTGTAATATTAAAATAATTAAAAAATCCTCTTCTCTCTTAACGAGGTAATAAAAAAATACGAATCGCTGTGAGACACTTTCGCGGCGCGACCGAAACGAAAAATTCGCAGTCACTGGTACGAACCATCGAGCGTAACACGCGACACACTCGTCGACACTATCATGGAGTCACGGAGTTACTCAGAGGCCAAGTAGACTTACGCGTTGACCGAAATAATCGAAGACAGCTAGGTACAACTAGGCCCCGCCGGAAAGAACCCAAAAAGGGAACAACCGGTAACAACGGATTACACAATGAGCGATCACACCAACGACTAACCCGCACGAACTTTTGCGCGAGTAACCCGCGGGCGACTGTCCCGCGCGACCACTCAATGGTAACGAGCGATGGCGAATCAATTTTCACGAAAGCTTTAAAATCCTATTTTCGACATAGGCGATCGTTAACGACGGAAGATATTTTTTTATTAATTCGCTACGAATGAGTCGCATTTCCCCGTATGAAAGCGCCACCAGGTGGCTGGTAACACTAGTGTTAAAAGTATTAAAAAAATAACTATCCCCTATAATAAATTTGGTAATTGTAAATTATAATTATTATCTTATTAATTATCAAATCCAAATACAACCCAAATCTAACACTAACCTATCTCACGTCTTGATTTATGTCGATAATAGGTTTCGCAGTTTTTAAAGGAAAAATATTTGTACTAATCTTTTTACCATTTGTTGCCTTCTCTCATGTCTTGATCTATGTCGATAATAGGTTTTGCAAGTTTTAAATGAGAAATATTTGTACTAACCTTTTTACCATTTGTTGCCCTCTCTCATGTCTTGATCTATGTCGATAATAGGTTTCGCAAGTTTTAAATGAGAAATATTTGTACTAATCTTTTTACCATTTGTTGTGCTATCACGTCATAATCTATGTCGATAACTACAATGCTATGTCGGTACCGCAGAATCTAAATCATCGATAAATTTGAAAACATTGTTGTCCCAATGGTAAATATACACATAGGAAAAGCTCAGTTCAATTTTCCATAGCCATAGAAACGATTATGTTTTAGTAAAAATTAATGCTGGAATTCTTAGATCTTTTTAAATATTCTCAAATAATACATATCCAAAATATTAAATGAGTAGAATATTCTAAGCCAACAAGCAATGAAGATGAAAAAAATTTATGTTCAAAAATTATGGAATATATTTATGTAAGATAATAATCATCATATGTAAGTACGAGGTACAAGATTAGTACACCGTAAAAAATGTTAAAAACGAAAAACAAAATTTTTAAATTATAAAAAAATAAATTTTCAAACAAAATATACAGAAACAAAAAGATGAAAAATGTCGAAAATATTAAAGATACCAAATATATGAGAAATATGGAAAATGTTTAAAAAATACAAAAGATAGTGATATAAAGTTACAAAATGCAAGAAATTACAAAAAAAAATGTTAATTCACTCACTAATTTTCCAAGTGTTAACCTCGATTTGAAACATTGAGGGACGCCATCATTATCCATTTTCTTTTGCAACTTGCATTTATCCGCCATTTTTGCACTTTGCACTAGAACACTCCCGAACACTACCCGAACGTGATGTTTTATTGCCCGATTTCTCTCACAAAACGCAATTAATCATTTATTAAACGATAAATAAATGATTGAAGTTACTTAACACGACACGAGAGGCTTACAGATTCAAAAAAAATTGCGAAAAACCGTTGAACCGAGGCATGGAGACCACTGCGTATCATAAATGTAGTATAATTTATGAAATAATGGAAAATTATCAAAAATTCAATGATCACTCGAAAGCTTGATCAATAAGGAACAAAATGAAATATATCTTTGTAAATTTCAGCCAAGATTTCCGCAATATTCTTTTAATATCGCGGCAGCGCGTTACAGCATTACGTGAATCCTCTGGACCATCGCGAAACACTACTGGAAAAGATCGAGATGACAACTGAGAACAAAGTATTGACTAATAATTGATGTTAGATAATTAATATAATTATTATAAAAAATACAAGCTGTTAATTCACATTAGTGTGGAACAATTTATAACAACATCCAAATATGTCAAACTTGGCGAAAAATCAGAATAAAATGATTTGATTAATTAATAAAACCGGAAACGAAGATTGGTTAGATTTGAAAAAGAAACCCAACCACCATCTATTTTTTAGACATTCCACATTTATAAATTAATAAATTATTAAACAAACCTTAATATCCCAGAAAAATTAAGAAAACACAGTAAGGAATAGTCAACAACCTCAATTGAATAATTTTATTGCGTATTTGTCGTTGCCACCTTGTGGTGGGATTAGGAAAATTTCAATCGATGCATAAATCGAAAATGATGTACAATTTCAGTAGCAACCTATGGAAAAAATCTATTATAAATTTTCAAGTGTTTCTCATCGTTCGGGATATCAGGTTTATGACTGAAAATCAACGTAAAACAGATAGAAATAAAGGACATACGAATTAATGAAGAAGTGCGTATTATTTTCGGTATTTGGTAATTTGTGGTTAGAGTTCGATCTACTTACCGGCCCGGTCTGTTTACCATGCGTTTAGTGGCGCGTGTTAATTTAACTGGCATAGAAGATGACAAAGGGAACAAAAGAAGGTGTATACAGGTAGTTTTACAAGGGGAGTCAACCCCTCAAGGATCGTGACAACAGATATACAAGCAGGTGAAAATTCATTCAAAGGACAGTTTGACATTCATGCTTTGAAAGAAAGTTAAAAGAAATACAACCGCTAACCTATAAAAATTCATCGATAATATAATGACACCTGCATCGATCCAACATTACCACTTAAAGTTTGCACGATGAGACACCGGATAATGATTCAGCTATTGTTAAAAACAGGTATTGTTAGAAGATCTAAAATTTTTTTAACGTAGTTCCATTCGAATTATATTTATTGAAAACAATACGATCGTGTGTGTAGACATGCCCTGCGTTTGTTTATCTTAATTAACTCTCGAGAAGATTCAAATGATTGACTTTAAACCCAAAGTATTGAATTTTATTAAAATTCAAGTTCGTTACATTATTTGTTTCATTGTAGTACTGAAATAAAAAAATTTTTGTAGAAATTTCGTCAACGTGAGGAAATCTGTCACGACATTCGAACATGCAGGAAAATTATGCAGCGTACATTAAGTAGGTATGATAAAATACTATTACAAGGTATTGTTAAGAATATATTAAGAATTCTTTTTTGAAAACTTTCTTAGTACCGTTTGGATTCGAATTAATTTTCGCTGACATGTGTATCTGCGATCGTGCGGGTAGGAAAGACGTCGATTTGATTATTTCAAACAGTCCTCAAAAAAATTCAAGTGGCTATTTTTGGACCCAAGGTACTGTATTTTATTGCAAGACATTCATTATATTATTTGTTCTTTCACGGTACTGAAATGAAAACATTTTCATAGAATTTTCGCACAACGCTAGGAAGCCTCTCGCGACGTTCGAACTTCGAAGGTGTAGGTATATTAATAATATAATAATAAAAAATAATAAAATATTTGTAAATTTTATAATGAAGATTTTTTAACTTTTTACGATATTTTAGATGCGATTTTTTTCCACTTTGTTAATCAACTAGGATTGGATACGACCGTTCATAGAAAAGAGCTGCTTGTATATGTAATTTGAATCATCCTGAAGAGTACTTGGAAGTCTATTTGCGTCCTTGTAGAGGAACCCACGGTACTATTTTTCGTCACGATTCGTCCATCGTTTCATTCATTGTATCATGGATATAAAGTAAGGTTTGTTGATCTTACAAGGGCCATGATGCGTCGACACGGAACAGTGCCGTTTTTGAGAAAGTTAATTGTTTTCAAAGGATTGTATATTTTCTAAAGAATTTGAAAACGAAAACAATTTTCCCTCGAAAGATTGCCCAGCCAGATCACTCTCAACGGCAATGTTAGCCCACACGCAGCGAAAAGAGGGACCCATATAGGATTTATGAGCCGGTTTCCCGAATAAGGGATTCTTTGTGAAACGTCCTGCAGGTATTGTTTACTGGACGAAATGCTTGGTCTGTAGGCGTTGCATAATTGGGAAGCCGACCCAATTTTTTAATTTTTAATTAATTAGACAATCCTAGGTCTCACTTTTTTACATTTCCCTTCAAGATGCGACTTGGAGGGAGGATTTTCGAACGAAGGAGGGAACGCATTTTTAGACGAAAAGCATTCCTCCATCAGACAGAACAAATTCGGATCTCGAACAGTAAACATGTTTTTGGACGTAAACCTTCATACAGAACTCTTACGAACTTTAGAGAAATCTGTTGCACTTGTATAATTGTGAACGTACAAATATCGGACTACTGACACACAGTTCTTATAAAACTGTCTAACAGAACTTTTATATTCTTGGTGTTAGGACTGTCCTGTATAGACATGGCGTAAACTACTACTTATGAATCAAAAGTGATTCGATCACGTTCGTTCCCTATCACGCTGATTTTTCACAGTGATTCATGATTTTTCGTGCAGTTCTTTGCACGCGTAAATTTATAAATTCTTTTATTATCGTTTATTCTAATCTATATGTTACATAACATATATATTGTATAATTATAGCAAATTATTCTTTTATAATTTCTGTCTTTTCTACTGATTTTTAAAAACACAAGTAACAATGTAATTCCTTTTTCAAATCATATTGAATGTTTTTTTTTTTTAAGATAAAATTGCGATCACGATCATAAATGAAGTTAAATCACAATCGTAATCGTAACTCTGCGATCACTGTGATAAATCACTGTTAATGATTTTGTACGTCAACTCTAATCTTATACATCGTCTGTGATAATACTTGTTAATTTACCGACTACCGATAAGTAATATTAGATATTTTTAAACATAAAAAGTATTTACTTAATGAGATAATGTTTAATGAAACCACTAAATATATCTTAAAATCTGTTTAATAGAAATCAGAAACAAAATATAATTTACTAAATGTTATTTAAATGTTATATAGTGTTACATGTAAAAAGATGTCCACCTCTTCTAGTTTTATAGATTCCGTAAACATTTTCAAAAATGTTTAATCACAAGTAAGTTAGACAATTGTATTTAATAGGTAAAAAATAAAAATATATCAATTTGAAGCATACATTTCAGTTTATTCTTTGTCGATAAAAAATATATCAATGAAAATAAAAAAGAATGTTTCCGCCCGGGATCGAACCGGGGACCTTCCGCGTGTTAGGCGGATGTGATAACCACTACACCACGAAAACTATTAATATTGCATTTTTTCTTAATGTTGATAGGGAGAACAAAATTATTAAAAATGAGTAATAAAAATGGTTCCTATTTCATCATACAATATATATTAAAACTTAATGATATTGCGAAAACTGTATCCTATTATTATGTGTTTTGTTTGAAGTAGACCGTTATATAATACAGAATATACATACAATATTTTTATGCGACAATTTTGTTCATTTATACAAAACAGTAATGAATATTCGAATTCACTTCAAATTAATTTTCTCAAGAGACAAAAATGATTCCTAAGGAAGTTATCACAAATTTTATGGAGTTGCCGGATTTGTTAATTAATATTGCATGTAACTGGCAAGTAATATAGAATTTATTTATAATTAATAGAACAACTAACTTAATGTATTTAGGGATTATGTATGTAAGTACCTATTTTTTAAATTGCTACATGTAACATTAATTGAATTATAGAGATAAATGTATCGCGTTTCGCAATTTTTATTTTTAGAAGTATCTCCAACATGGATTTATCACAGGAAGTTTTTAAAATCTTATTAGATAATGATTCTTTAAGACAAAGTAACACTACCGTTTGGTGGTTTGTCTTTCTCGTTTTACGTTCTGTCAGTGTCCTTAAACTCTCAAACATGATTGAACTTTAACCTCCTGACTTACAATTCGAGTACTTGACCGTATTGTAAATTCAAAAATTACATGTGTGACATAAAATAGAGCGTTACTTTGAAAAGTTTGGTTCCAAATTTGACACTATAACAACAATGATAATGACAGCATTTACCAAGTAACACTTGTATATTGTAAATATAGATGTATATAGTCGTATAACAACTCGGGTTGTGTCACAATAATGAATACACGATTTGACTTTATATGTGACTCGAATTTTAACCTTGAAATTGAAAAATTTGATTGAACAATTAAGTCAACCATGAAAAATATGTATGTACGTGCGCTTGCGTGCGCATGCGCTCTGAAAAAACATTCCAATGTTTAATAATAAGCTCATATGCGATATTATTGTATCAACTAACATATTTTATTTTTCAGCTTGTAGCAGGAAAGTGTGAAACGATACTGCGAGCCTAAAGAACTTAATTTTGTAATATAATTTACCTTTATCATTATTTTAATGCTTTTTTACTTTAACGGAAACTTACTTGGAAATGTATTGCGTTCAGTCAACTTCAAGACAATGGTTATTTAATACACACCAATTGATGATAACGTATAGTACTATCTAAATGTACAATATTTAACGTTTTCTGTGTGTATTTAAGGATGCTAATTATGAAATTCCATTAATAACACAATTTTGTATGTATGTATACAAATAAAACAAATCAAAATAACACAATAATGTATGAATTAAAATTTTATATGTTTGCGTATAAAAATAATACATGGTTATATTATCCAATACAAAAAATGATTGCAATACATGTATAATTTCAAGAAGTTAAACTATGTTAATATTAAAATCGGTAATACTATAGGAGTGTAACAATGATAAAAGTTATTTTTATACTCGTTGTAATTATGTAAAGCAATAAGAAAATGGAATATGAGATTGTGATTTTGCGTATGATTCGTGTAGCACAAAGGAAAACCAAAGACCGCAATCGATCAAATGTCGTTACTTTATCAGAAATTCGTTTATCTGTTGTCGACATGTAAGTATCATACATAATTGTGTGTCGATAACAATTTTTCCGCATTGTCGAAAATAATTTTCTACTTGTTATTTTCATCTTTGTTCACCACCTCACAATTAATTACATTCTTCTAATCAGAACATCAATTTATGATTAGAAAGTAAAAAGTTGCGACACTATCAACAATCAAAGATGTTTGTTTAGTGTCGTACATTTTTTAAATGTACACCAACAGATGCCACCACAAACACTATCTGTTTCAACGAAAATCAATCCAACAGTCATTAATTAACAAATAGTTCTCATAAAAAAAAAACAAAAAAGTTCTCATAAAAAAAGGATATGCATAATTTTATTTAAATTTTAACGAAATTTTAATGTCTCACATTTTAAGAAAGCAACTATGTAAACTATCGAGTACCTTGTATGCCATAAGTAGGAAGGAAGTGCATATCACGTGACGGATATGCAACATTCCTATTGGCTATTCAGTGACATAGAAAGAAAGGGAATGATAAAACGTATCACTTAAAGAATGCGTATAAGCGCTAAGAACAGTCATTTGACAGTAGCGCCTGACGAATAAATCCTAAATAATTTTTCGATATTCCATTCAACTACGTTCTTGCGGATTTTGTTACGAGAGTAATTACACGTCATCGTCAAATAGTGTTGTGGATGAGAAAGTAACAAAGGAATAACGTAATTAAATCTTTACATTTACACTTGTACGCTTTCCACAACTGAAATCGAGAAGTGAAACGCTAAGATGAAGATTTTGATCGCGCTTTGCGCGATCCTTGCTGGTAAATATTTCGATTATTGTACATTTAACTTGATTCTTTTGTTTGTTCAGCTGCGACGTAATTCAGCGTTATTTTCTTTTCTTGTACTTTATATCTTTGTTCTTCATATTTGGAACCTAATTTTTTACGCCATAATTATTGAAACCTTATCGAAAACACAATATTATTATTGTACTTTGGAATCGTAACATTATGGAGATTATTTGGTTCAAAGATAGTTCATTATATATGTATAATTTGAAAATATGATATCAGTTTTCTTACATTGCTGCATCCAGTAATTGTATCCTTATTATTCACAAAAGATAGTATGTACTTGCTTATTCAGATGAATGGGATGAGTCAGTGCTTAACAATTGTTGTGGAATAGTTTATGGTTAACAGGAATATTCCAAACCATGCATTCACAAGTTGTTAGCTACATATCTTGCTTCAAATAAAAATCTTTATTTATTACTTTGTATTTATCATTTAACTAGCATTATTTGAAAACAAATGTGCTTATTTATTTTATTTAGTTTGATAAAGATATATGATATTGTTTACCTTATTATATATTGTTACTATAATAATATTTCATCATGCTTTTATGTATGCTTTAACATACATATGCTTTAGTATGCACAGCAAGGATAGTAATTAATGCTGAGGGACCAGCAAATCTTCATCTTTTGGGTGAACAGGAATGTACATGGGGACCTTCTTACTGGTGTGAAAATATTAAGTAAGTTTCATAAAT
>NW_017100941.1:986766-988035 GCF_001263275.1 Habropoda laboriosa
CATATAATACGTGCTCATAAATTAAAGCAATATTAAGATATTACATTTTATATAATATAGAACTGCATCTGGATGCAATGCAACCAAACATTGTATTAAAACAGTATGGCAGGATATGAAAGTGCCAAAGGATAATGACGATGTTTGCCATGTTTGTGAAGACATGGTTCAACAGGCCCGTGATCAATTGGAAAGCAATCAAACTCAAGAGGATTTGAAAGCTGTTTTTGAAGGAAGTTGTAAATTAATTCATATAAAGCCTATTGTACAAGAATGCATAACAATTGTGGATCAGTTTATTCCTGATCTTGTTGAGACATTGGCATCACAAATGAATCCATCTGTTGTTTGTTCTGTTGCGGGACTTTGTAATTCTGCTCATATAGATAAACTATTAATGGCACATGAACATTCTGAACATAAGGTAATTAGATAGAACTTCAAAATTAATAATTTGTGAATATCATATTCTTTGAAGTGTGAAACAATTATATTGTTTATTTTATGTGTCGTGATGTAATTTGATAGTTATGAAAATGATGAAATAATACTATGTATAATTCTTAATAAATTTAAATTTCAAATATTTTTTTATCTCAGTACTTATTCTCAATACTTCTAAGTATTATTTGTGTTAAACTTCACATTTTTTTTTTTTAATATTTTACATTTTAGATGGAAGAATTAAAATCTTATTCTTTGGAAAAAGATGAACTTGAACCTGATGAATGTTCAAAATGTTACACAGTTGCAACACATATGGAACACAAACTAAAAAACACTCCTCGTGATAAAATGTTACAACAAATGCTTAATTTGTGTGCAGAACTCAGTACTTTTACAGATGCCTGTTCAGCTACAATTTTAACTTACTTTGATACAATATATACTCACTTACAAGAGAATTTCAATGCTGAAAGTATTTGTCACTTGTCTGGTCAGTGTAGTGCTAAGTTCCACAAACATGAAGATGCTGATAAAGTAAGTTCTATGACAAAGTGTATAATGCAACTTTATGAGTCTGATGCAACAACTTACAAATATTACAATTGAATTTATTATAAAAACTAAAATTTTAGACTTTGAAGGTAGAAATCAGACCACTTTCAAGTGTGGGTATGGTTGATGTAAATGATGATCTTCCATGTAAATTATGTGAACAACTAGTAGAACATTTAAGAGATATTTTGATAACTAATACTACAGAATCAGAATTTGAACAAGTTTTGAAAGGATTATGTAAAGAAACTAAATCATTTGCATCAGAGG
>NW_017100941.1:988229-997100 GCF_001263275.1 Habropoda laboriosa
CTAAATAGAGTGAACCAATATGGCCTTTATTATCTGAAAGTGCAGCTGAAATAGGAGTACGGATTTTCCAAGGTGCAAATAAGAATCTGGAAAATGACAATGATGAACAATTAAGTAAATCAGAAGTTGAAGCAATGCAATTACCTATTGAAAGATTAGTACCTTTCCCTATATCAGAGGGTTCATTGGGCATTAATGGAAAAGAAACATGTGCATTATGCGATATGACATTGCATTATATACAAAATACATTAATGAATCCTTATACAGAGGTAACAATTATGACAATATCTTTGCACCTTATACAATTTGCTAATCATATAAAATCTAAAGAATCATACTATATCAAAACAAAAAATAATTTTATTTTTTCCTTAGTCTGACATAAAAAAAGCACTAAATAAGGTATGTAAGTTATTGCCAGAATCTGTATACGGACAATGTACGGAATTTGTAGACCTTTATGGAGATGCAATTATAGCTATATTAATTCAAGAAATTGACCCATCTCAAGTTAGTACATATAATTTATTGCATTTACATCACTTAATAAAAATGGTAAATCACAAACTGCTACTTGCAGGTATGCCCAATGTTACGTCTGTGTCCCACTGCGAAATTAACGGAACTGTGGCAAAGTGTTCCAGCAAAATATATGCTAGAAAAAGAAAAGAAACCTAGTTGTCCATTATGTTTACTTGCTGTCACACAAATTTATAATGTCATAAAAAATAATAAATCAGAGGTTACAGCAAACTTCAGTTATATATTTTTATGGTCTTTAAAATGTAATATTGCTAAATGTATATATTATAATATTGCAGGAAAACATAGAACATGCACTGGATAAATTATGTATTCATTTGCCGCATAGTTTGGCTGGACAATGCACAGACTTGGTTAAAGATTACAGTAAAGAACTTGTAGAACTGTTATTGGCAGATTTAACACCTCAAGAAGTATGTGTCTTTCTGAAATTATGTGATGATGAAAAATATCCTGTTCCAAGAAATGAATTTATTACTGACGAAGATGGTGAAATTTGTATGTATATATTTTGCTATTACATTAAACCCTTCAATTAGTGAATGAAAATATAATAGATGTTGGTATTTCAGTAACTAATGAAATACCAAATGTTCCACTACGTTCTGAAATATCAGAAAGTACACAGGAAACTACAGAGTGTGCTATTTGTGAATTAGTTATGCATATTATTGACGACGAACTTGATAATGAAAAGGAAAAAGATAAAGTTGAAAGTGTAGTGCATGGTGTATGCAATCAGCTTCCTGGGTCTATTTCTGGAAAATGTAATAGATTGGTTAACAAATATGCTGATGTTGTAATTGAGCTTATTACAAAAAACGTTAGTCCTAAACAGATGTGCACTATGATTGCACTTTGTCCAAAATCTCTATACGAATTGGAAGGTACATACAAAATATTTAAAATTTTAATTTTAATTATTATTATAACACTAAAATCTTCGATTAGTGCAAGAAAATATAATAGATGTTTGTAGAATCTATACGATATTTTACAAAATAACCTTTTGCTATTTCAGAAACTAGTGAAATACTAAATGCTGGACTAAGTTCTGAAATATCAGTAGACACAGAGGGTATAGAGTGTACCCTCTGTGAATTAGCTATGCGTTTCATTAACAAGGAACTTGGTAGTGAAAAGTCAAAAAATAAAGTTGAAGGTGCAGTGCATGGTGTATGCAAGCATTTCCCAAAGGTTCTTTCTCGGAAATGTAATAAATTTGTTGAGAAACATGGTGCTCAGATGGTTGATGCTATTATAAAAGTTGTTAGCTCTAAAAAGGTGTGCGCGCTACTTGGACTTTGCACATTGTATGAAAATGAATCGGAAGGTACATACAAAATATTTAAAATATTAATTTTAATTGTTGTTGTCACGTTAAACCCTACGATTAGTAAATGAAAATATAATAGAGGTTTGTAGAATTTACCCAATGTTCTAAAAAATGGCTTCTGTTATTTTAGTAATTAATGAAATAGCAAGTGTTGAAATATCAGTAGACACGGATGGCTCAGCATGTGCTGTCTGTGAATTAGCTATGCGTTTCGCTGAGAAGGAACTTGGTAGTGAAAGGGGAAAAAATAAAGTTGAAGGTACAGTGCATGGTGTATGCAATCATCTTCCAAAGTCTCTTTCTAAAACATGTAACAAATTTGTTAGCGAATATTCTAGTGCAGTAATTGATCTTATTATAAAAAACGTTAGTCCTAAAAAGGTGTGCACTGCAATTCATCTTTGTTCAAAATATTTTCAGGAATTGAAAGGTACGTACAAAATATTCAAAATGTTAATTTTAATTATTATTTATAATACTAACTTTTTATGTTGACAGCTTCTTCTTCAGATATTACTAAGTATCAAATGTATCCAAATCTTTATCAGCAAGTGTACAAATACATATAAAGTAATTCGTTAATATTTTCCTGGCCAACCTTTTTCTACATTTAATGTGAAAATATAACGTTCAATTATTTTTAGTGTAATACGCTTGTAAATTCTATTGGACAGAGTATAATAAACCTTGTTAAACGACGTGAGAATGTTTAAAAAATATGCATAAAATAAGTCTTTGTGCACCTAATGATTATTCAGCAGTGTTTGGAAAGTTTACGGATTAAACGGTCATACGAAAAAATTCGTGCAAAGTAATATACTTAGGGAACTGGTGTTCGTAAACTGTATGTATTTTGTAAAATGAGTAAACATAATTAAACTTATTGTATGTGAGTAGTTTTGAAGTATAATTTGTAATAAATTGAACAATTCCTTGATATAAGGTGTTTGCATCATAAAGTGTTTAATCGTTTCCTGTTTCTTTATTGTCGATATTAGAAATTTGCTGTTAAGTTCTAGTATTATATTGCACGACATTTTTAAAATATAAAAATGTGCAATCTTCACAGTAGCACTGTTGCAATCTTCTATAATCATCTTTAATTAAACATTATAAACTGTGTAGAAACTTTAGAAATAAATTTACAAATAAGCTTTTACATTATCGCAGATATATTGTCTTTCTCAATGTTAAATTAAGTTCACATTGTATAATGGTTATTGTAAGTATGATGAAAACTATAATAAAAATATAACTATGATTTGATATGTATACATATTTTTAGAACTTATTAATGTACTTGTTATTACTTATAATTGCAAGTCTGTTTCATTAATATAAACTGTGATAATAAAACAAATCGAAATTCAATTTGTCTTTCGCAATTCCTTTTTCCAATTATTAAACTATTTAAATGATATTATTTTATCACGAAGAAATTTAATATTAAAATAGCCTGGAATATATGTATATCTATTTTGTGTATTTCTTCCTTTCCTACTTGAAACACATTACCATATGTCGTGTTAAAATACTAATTTAAAAAACTAATATAAATTAGAAAGAAAGTCGTCACAAATTTGAAATGGCGTTTACCAAGTTTAGGTAATATTTGTTTAAAACGTATTTATTTTCCGCGAGTACAAGAAACGTTATCACTACAATTATTTTCGTATAGTACAACGTATAAGCGAACGGCCATTTAATTTAATTTAATTTAATTTAATTTAATTTAATTTAATTTATTCAATCGTGATACAACCGTTTGAAATTTTTAAGTAGTGTGTCAGTCTTTCAATGTTAACTGTTTGTTTATAAATTTTTTAATATCATTGTTAATCACATAATTCAATTACATAAATAACTATTT
This sequence comes from Habropoda laboriosa, assembly GCF_001263275.1. Taxonomy (NCBI): domain Eukaryota; kingdom Metazoa; phylum Arthropoda; class Insecta; order Hymenoptera; family Apidae; genus Habropoda; species Habropoda laboriosa. The sequence goes on from NW_017100941.1 coordinate 991,982, forward strand.
GTAAACATTTGTTACCGTGGAAAAATATTGAAAATTATCTTTTTATCAAACTAATCTAATCGAAAATCTTATCAAATTAATTGACTTATCGAAGATCTATGTATTATAAAAGTATATCAAAACTAATTACATTGATTTCAAAACTAATTACATTGATTTCAAAACTAATTATTGTGATTACATTTTTTAATGGTTGTGATATATTTCATTTCTATAATACATTAAGTGATAAGGTAGATAATATAGGGTTATTGTACTACACATACATATGTATACATACATATACAATACAGGGTTCAATCGAACAATATATAAAAACGGACACGACGTGATTTCTTATGAAAAAATAAGAAAAAAGTGTAGAATAAAATTTGTTTATTCTCGGCTTTGTTTTCGAGAAAATTGAATTTGAAAATCCGCTGCGTACTTACATATTTACTATAAGTATACTGTTAGGGCTAAAGTTCCGGTTCGTCGAACGACCTATAATGCGTATCGTGTTTGTAAACAATGTCTATATGGCATTTAAAAGCTACTGTGTTCAAGGAAAAACATAAAGAAAATTTTTAATGAATAAAATTTTATTTTATCAATTATAGAATTGCTGAAACTGTTGTCGCTCAACGATACGTCGTTCGACGATCCGTACCGTACCTTATAATCGATTATAATCGATGTATTCATATTTTCGATATATTCCGATTTAGAATAAATCAAATCGATTTCGCCAATAAAGCGTAGTTTTGCCAGTGGAATGAAAGTGATTTAAAAGTGATATTTGTCACAATATTGACACGATATAACATTAAGTAAATGTAAAAATAAATATAGTTTGTGTTCTTAATGTGTCCTAAATTATGTGCAACTAATATTTCGATGTACTGTAATGTACTTTTGTGAGTGCGTAAGGAGCAAGAGGCAATACGGCGAATCACCAGTGCTATCAAGGAATGAAGCGTTCTTTGTATCTTCCTGCAGATGAGTCACTTTTTAAATTTCTGTGATTACTAATTACACTGTAAAATGAGAAACGGAAATAACATAGCTATTGCGAATATCCGTAAATAATTCCTTTTATCGTGTAATTATATTCAAGTTATCCGTCTAACATTTTTCTTTCGTTACTAGCAATTATCAATATGGCCGTTACTATATTAATAATTCGTTAATATAAAAACGAAGGTATAAAGATAATAAATAAGGCATGCTGTTTTATAACATTATGTTACTAACGTATGACATTAACAAAATTATGGGAACATAAAACATCCAATAAATATATTTGCGAACACGTTACTTTGATTTCACATCATTCGACTACCATCTAATAAAATTCTTCGACAATTCGTTAGTAGGAAAAAAACTTTGACAATCAACTTGCAAACTTATTGGAAGAATATTTTAATCACAACAATGAGTAATTTTAGATAAAGGGGATAAATAAATTGCTGGGTATTTAGAAGACAATTATAAGTAACAATAACCATTATACCACAGAGTAATTGATAAAAATTTCATTGAAAAAATGTTGGATTACTTTATTTTCAAAATAAAATTAAAGAACTTTCCGATCAACCTAACGTAAGTACATATTATACATGTGCTTAAATAAAAAGTATAGAATTTTATACTTCGTGTACGATAATTATCCAGTCCTATACTATATTTGCAATTTCACAGTTATACTTCCTGTTACTTCTAATTCCAACCACTACTAATGCTGCAATCTTATTCTATGCTGAATCGGTAACATTGGAAGCGACACGAAAATGGTAAGGGTCATTTCGACCCTTGTGTCGCGGACACAAAATCCCATAAGATGTTAGGTTTATCCTGTACTTCGTCTGTGGTGTTAGCACAGATCGTGTAAAAAATCTGTAGGGTTTTCTCTTTCGTCTCTTGCGCGCGTCTTTTAAACGTTTCAATTTAATAGTTTGTTAGGTTCTTTTGGATATAGGCTTTTGTTCGTCGCTATGTAAATAGTTAATATTGATTTATTGTATAATGTTAAACAAAAATATAAAGACTTTTGACTAGTTCGGACATATTTATTTCGTCTTAAGACTAATTACAATTATGCCCTGGAAAGGATCCCCCACAAATCGGACGATTTGTTATGCCCTCTGCGATACAGAGCGGTGAGTTTAGGAATTACGTACATACAATCTACCGTCAAAGATGGTAAAGTCGGAAGGTGTAAAAGATTCTCTTTTGCTAAATCTGCATATATTATAAAGATACATGCATACATATGTATATTGAATTGCGTGGGTACAACTATTCGACTTTCTACTAAATTTATTATAATTCACCTATAAGTACCCTGTATATCTAATGTTAGGTATCGATATATATCAGACTAAACTACGATCTTTTAATATGGCAGCCAATTTGCTCGTATTATTTGCTACATAATTGCAATTATACATCAAATAATATCGATTGCCCAGGCCTCACCACGAGGAGGTTGCTGCGAATGGAGGCCCGCCCTATCCACACGGTCCCATCCACCCTCCTTTTACGCAATTGCTATTATATTTCCATTCATTAATGCAACAAAACACCTCCTACTGATTGTACATTTGCAATACGTTCAAAATTTCGATCGCTATGCAAACAGACGACAGCAGGAGACTGAAAGAAGTCGGCGAGAAGGAAAAACAAAAAGAAAAAAAAAACGTTAAAAGTATCCTATCAATTTTAACTTAAAGTACTTTAAGTTTGGCTTAAACTTATCTTACGCCTAGCTTACAGTATAATTTCATTCACACTTGACTTAAACTAGGAATTAACTCAACCCTCCGTGGACAATCTGGGTCTTTCATGATTCAAGTGAAATTTCACTCTCGTATTTCTTCGAATCGAGTTTTTATTTTTTTTTAAAGAAAGTTTGAAACATTTGGCTTAACGAACTTAATTGTGTAATGTAGTAGAGACTTTGATAGGTACTTCAGAATTTTTTTAGAATTTTTCAAAGCTTAAAATGATAAATAAATTAGATTTGAACGCAAACTACCCAGTTTGCCTGTGGAGGGTTTTAAACCTGACTTAAAATTAGAATTTTTCAACCTGGGTGCAGTAAGTTTCCCTTTCAATTGTAGCAGCACTGTGCTCTAACATGAGTCCTGAATTTTCATTAAAACCCTGCCTACTTAAATGTTCAAACCTTAAATAATATCCTATTTAAATGAAAATTTTATTTAACTTAAAAATTGCCTACCTAACTAAGGATCTCACTTAATATTAAAGTTCGCCTACCTGACTAAGAATCTAACTTAAATTAAAATTCGCCTACCTGACTAAGAATTTAACTTAATATTAAAATTCGCCTACCTGACTAAGAATTTAACTTAATATTAAAATTCGCCTACCTGACTAAAGATTTAATTTAACTTAAATATTTCCTCCTTAATTAAGAATTTCATTTGAAGTTGAAAGTGACCTACCTGACTAAAGGTTTAACTTAACTTAACAATTGCCTACTGAATTAAGAATCAAATTTAATGTCAAAAATTTAAAGAATAGCGTGGATAATTGAAATTCCACGTTTATTTAAAAGACAATCTGCCTATTTAGAAATCTGTATTGTACCCTGCCTATTCTAAAAATTAAAGGGGACATAAACGAAAATATCAGTGTGTTAAGATGAATTGCTCCATTGTTTCTCTGTCACCTGCAACAAATTCAAACTCAAACAAATTTAGTAATTAAATTGTACAAATCACGATATGAAGTTTCCTGAAATTTCCCAATAATTTTCTTTTATTCGTAATCACTTTACCATTATTCATCTTCCGTACCATTCGTAATATTCGAGGTATAAATTATCGATGAATCTGTAACAGACTTGTTTTTTGGATTAATAATTGCAAAAATAAAAGTTTAACAGCTTGAAAAAAAGAGATTATGCACATGTAAATACATATATTTTCACACACAAAATAATAAAAATAAAATCAAAGATTTGAAACTTTCACAGACCAGAGGATAATTATTATTATTGAAGAATGGTGCACTATTTCCATAAGGACACAGTTTACACTCAAAAGCCTCAATAATAGCAATTAAAAATGAAAGTTTAACAGCTGAAAAGAAAAAAATATTATACTCACATATGTATACATATATTTTCACACGTGAAATATTGAAAATGAAAGTTTAACAGTTGAAAAAATACTATGCAGATATATACATACATAGTAACACATTAATTGAAATAAAAGTGATATTCAAAGAATTGCAATGTACTTTTCATTACTTGGTACACATTGATAATTCATTATTTTTTCTATTTTTGAATTTAGAGAATTTCACAATAATTTTTAATACGCAACACTAATTCATTTATGCAGTTTGTAATTTATAATGCGCAACACTAATAAGGGAGGGATCCATGGCTGCTGCATCTGGTGCAGCTTTTACAGCTGCTTCTGAATCTCATTCAGAAATGGGGACAATTTCCACCTTTTTAGTGGAAAATTGGGGCATTTCGTCGTGGTCGCAACTCTAATCGAAGACAAAACGCGTTTATTCATCACGCAACACTATCGTTAAAATTGGAAATGGGGTAAAGACTACTTTTAACAACTTTTACTCTCGATAAACGAGTTAAAAAAGGGGGGAAACTTTAACACTACTCTTGAAGCAAACAATTGCATAAAATTTGAAATAGTGAAATATAAAAATTTAATATATAAAAGCAAACGCGAGCAGCATTTTTTCGCAACTCTAATTTAAAACGCGATCTCAGTTAATTCGCAACTCTAACTTAAACGCGATCTCAGCTAATTCGCAAATAATTAAAAACGCGATCTCAATTTTTCGCAACTCTAATGAAAATCGCGATCTCAGTTAATTCGCAACTCTAATTTAAATCGCGATCTCAGTTAATTCGCAACTCTAATAAAAATCGCGACTCAATTTTTCGCAACTCTAATAAAAATCGCGACTCAATTTTTCGCAACTCTAATAAAAATCGCGACTCAATTTTTCGCAACTCTAATAAAAATCGCGACTCAATTTTTCGCAACTCTAATAAAAATCGCGACTCAATTTTTCGCAACTCTAATAAAAATCGTGATCTCAGTTAATTCGCAACTCTAACACAAATCGCGTATAT
>NW_017100941.1:998993-1025773 GCF_001263275.1 Habropoda laboriosa
CAAAAGATACTACGTAATTACAACTAGTCACCCGTGTCGATTCGGACCAATCGCCCTACGACATGATTGAGTGACCAGAGGAACTTAAACGCATGCGACTCACAGTTCGTTGAGTTAAAGCTGTCATCTAGGCTGCCACAGCAAACTGCTACCCCCAGAGGAAGTCATCTAGGGCCGCCACTGCGAATAGGAAGTCATCTAGGCCGCCACTGCGAAGAGGAAGTCATCTAGGAGGCCACTGCACGCCGGAAGTTGTCGTGGAAGTCATCAGGACACCATCGGGACCACAGTAGAGGCAAGCTGTAACAATTTGTAGAAGCAAGGAATATTATCATTTTTTCTTGAAAATGAGATGATTATTTCAAAATTTTTGATATTTATTATAGTGAATTTCGAAATTGAAATAATTTTGATTAAATAATTTTGAAAAAATTAAGAACTCTTTAAATGAAAAAGATTCAAAAGCTATTAAATGAAAGGTTTATCGAATAAATGATAAAGTTACGTACATTTTGAGCTCTGAGAGCACCGCCCAATGGTTTCTTCAAGTGGTGCACTGATTCTAATACCGGAAACGAATTTCAGCAACAATGAAAATATTAAAAAAAAGCTAATAACGCGACCGTATATATTACATCCGGCGAAAAAAAACACTGACTCTACCTTCGCGTGATTTACTGTGAATTTAGTGAATATATTTATTTGAAGAGCTGTGTTGCTCAGAAAAACAAGAAAAAAATTTGTGCGCAAAAACACTGACTCTACCGACCGCATTGCGCGCGGCCAAATTTTCTGAAAGAAAAGCTGTTTGTTAGTAGAAGGGGCGTAGAGGGTCGTCAATTCAATTTTCTCTTTAATTTCGTACCGAGTGTTCGTCAAGAAAATACTGTATTCTTGGAGAAATGTAAAAACATTTCGTAATTCTTCATTAACACAAATTTCATATAAATATTAACCTTAGCAATTACCAAGATCCATCGATGTCGCAGTAAAAATAGTGCAACACAATGAAATTAATTTGTGAAGAATAAAAAAAAAAATAAAGATGTTTGTTGTTAGAGTTATCAATTATTATTGCTATCTGAATCGAGTCGCGTAATATTTCGCGATTTATAAATATTCAAAAATCTTTGTACAAATTAAAATCCCATGCCTAATTAACAAGCCGTAAACGATTATTTTAGCGAATATTTAAACTTGCGTCGAAATTAGTACGTATCAGAAGTTGTTCTCTATATAGAAATAGTAAAAATGATGGAAAAGTAATGTTAATGACTCTACAAGATAAAAAAAAGCGCGACCGAAATGCAGCAAAAGGTGCAAATTATTTCAATAAAATCAAAAGACTCTATATTGCTAAAAATTCCATATTAGAGCACAGATTGAAATGATCAAACCATGAATTCTTTTTTCAATTATATAAAAATTAATTACGTTCGAAAGAAAGAAACTTAATCTGTTCTTCCTGCATCTTAGTATATTACTCAATTAATTAAAATGTTTATCTATGTAGGTATACCTATCTGTAATTATGCAATAAATGTGTACCATGTATTGCTATACATTGTTATATACACACACAAAATCAATAATAATTATGCAATAAATATGTACCATGTATTACTATACATTGTTATATAGGCACATAAAATCAATAATAATACGAAAAAGAACAAATGTATACATACGTCCAGTATTGAAATAATAAATTAAATATTACCCATTACTCGAATAAGTTTAATTCGAATTCTATTGTGGCTAAGAATCAAAGAGAAGAGTGTTAATTTATTAAACGAAGGTAATAAGAGTGTGTAGTGATCGAAGGATAACTACCTGAATGCTAGGATATCCGAGCGTATATATCATGTCCTATCAACTCGACGCTCGGTAAGTAACTGAATGATTTCCTTTCCCCGCGAGAACGTCCTCTAAGCCGAATAGAACAACGTTCAGTGGTGGGGGAATGTTTTTCTTTCAGAAATTTCATTGTGTATAACAATTCTAAGAAGTTAACATCGTAAAACAATTCCTGGAAGAAGTCGTGCTCGATCGACTAGTTCACCGACGGCCGATACGGTGTTTACAATTTTTTATAAACACAGTGCTCGAGGTGGTGTATATCCTTAGCGTTGAAGCTACACGCGATGAAGCGATAGAAATATTCTTCGACTTTATATAACAATTCACGTCCCATTCGTTCAGCAGCAATCCGATAGAAATAACGTGTCCATTTACAGTAAATTCTCTACAAGAGTCAGTAAGTTTGGATTCTACAAGTGACAGTATAGATGGTCCTACGTCTGAGATGGTCCTAGGTCTGCGTCATTTACAAGAAAATACATTTTAAGCATAGGATTATAGTATTATGCTTTATAATTTTTTTTTTTCAATTGAAAATAATGTCTAGCTAGCTATGACGTTCAAAATTTTTAGTTGACAACATTTATTTTATTTTAATTATTCTAAACATTTGAGGCACTCCAGTCACTGATGACCACCATGGCCATATCGAGGAAACAATCTAATGTTAATACTTTTTGGTTGATTAATTTAATTTCATAATATATCGCTTTGGATGAATTACAAAAACAAATTGCTAAAAAGTTACATTAAATACTTGTACACATTATCCGTCGAATGTAGAGGGAGAACCACCGTTTGGTTGCCAATTGTTTATTACATAGAGTCGACTTACCTCCACGTAAAAAAAAAAAATGTAGGGTCTATTCCACAAGTGTCAGTAAAATGTAGGGTCGATAGCAGCAGAAAAGCTGCTAAACGATTAGAATTAAATGTAACGATAGAAATTATTGCAATAATTCGTAATGCAATTGAAAAATTGAAACAATCAAAAGAAAAAACGCGAATTCGTATTTTTCTCGATTCTAGAATATAAGAAAATTTGAATAAAATACGCGACGAGAATTGAGGAGAAGCATAAGTTAAACGCGTAAAAATATTCAATAATAAACGAACTAGGGATGAAGCTATTATTTCAATACGCGATGCACTGACTCTAGTATTTACTAAAATTCAAAAATTCTCGTATAAATTCCGAAAATAGATTATTAATTACGGTAAACTACTGAGACGGTTTAATTAAGGGTGGGCATGGTGCTGCTTTAGTTTGAAATGATTTATAAACACATAATTAACAGAGGAAAAACCGTGAAACGGCAAAACGTCAACATTCTAATTGTTATAACATGTAAACAGAACTTTAAATTTAGTGTAAACAGAAAAAATATATAATACAATTTATTTCACGGTATTGCAACAAATAAACGTTGAATAAATATTTAATTCGTATAAAAACAATTATTTAACGTAATAATTTTACCTTCACTATGGCTATTTTTAATCTACGACCACAGGTCAACCTGATTTCTAATCCTTACGAACTTTAAATTCAGTCTAAACTGAGAAAATATATAATACAATTTATTTCACGGTATTGCAACAAACAAACGTTGAATAGATTCTTAATTCGTATAGAAACATTTATTTAAAATAATAATTTCACCTTCACTATGGCTATTTTAAATACGGTAGTAATGTCATGTGCGAGACTTACTTTACGCGGGAATCGGTTATTTTTCGCGAGAGATCCATCACTTTTTACGGGAATCGATTATTTTTCGCAGGAAATTTCCATAATTCTATAAGGTCAGCGGGGAGTTACCTTTTCGCGGTAAATTTTTATTGTTTTGTTATAATACTACAATACCGTATAATTGATTAATTTTCACAATTTTTATTATAAATTTATACTTCCAACAATATTTTACAGCACTACATATTATCGTTTATACGTTTCTGCAACTTTCTTCAATAAATAACTACGTTTTAATGATCTTATTACCTTCTCGTGGTGAGACGAAGTTTGTAAGGATTGAAAATTAGGTTGACCAGTGGTCATAGATAAAAATAACCATAGTACAGCTAAATTTATCGTGTTAAATAATTTTTTTACACGAATCAAAAATGTATTCAACGTTTGTTATAATATCGTGAAATGAATTATATTACACATTTTCTCTATTCACACGAATACGAATTAGGAATTTATTCAACGTTTGCTTGTTACAATACCATGAAATAAATTATATTATACGTTTTCTATATTTACACTAAATTTATCGTTCTATTTACATGCCATAACAATTATAACTGCACGTTATGCTGCGTCCGTTTGTTTTTTCTGTGCAGTTCAACCTAATTTATTTAAATTTACGTTGCGAGATAGTGTAATATTTACAATTCTGCCTGAATTTTTGAAATTCAGAAAAACACAGGTAAACTTCCATTGGATTTAAACGATATTCTCCACCAAACTGGACAAAGTACATACACAGTCGATTTCGAATACGATATGTTACGACGTCGTTTCAAAGTTCCTTCTTTTCGAACATTTAGCACAGAAGAAAAATCTGTGACAGAATAAACAAACGTTTAATTTAAGGAAAATTAAACAAGTATAAGCTAAAGGGGACGATTAAAAACATTTAGAGATTGATTAACTAAATTTATAGCACGTTGATACCCTCTTATCAAGCACGTTATCGACCTTGTGTCGTGGACACAAAGGTTCCATAAGATTATAGATCTATCTGTGTTATCATAGACGAGCTATAGAAATATTTGTACCATTTTTCCCATTATATTTTGAAAATACCCCACTTTATCTACAGTAGGTACCGTTTTAACGCAGCCTTTATATAAGAGGTGTCGCATAATGTATGTAATATGAATTTTAATACACGGTGTGCGGGGAATTAACACCGTTTCCATGGAAAATATACATTATTGACTTAATTTTGCTCGGTGGAAGTTTGTAACAAGCAGTCCTTTACCACGTCGCTAAGCAAACTCTTGTTTCGCTGTTATTCTCCGTTTTTCCTTTCAAAAAGGTACGTATTATATTAATTACTTCATCTTTACACTTTACTAAACTCGCTTTTACCATCTATTATTTTGTGTTGTGCGAAAAGTTGATAACACACTGTTTCGAGTGTACCTTGAAACTTACAGAGAATTAATTTCGAACTCGAAATCATCACTCTCCTAAATACTTAATTTAATTTTTCCTTAATTAGCATTAAGAAACTGGAATTCAAATACGATGCAAATAGATACAAATTCTAATACTATTACAATTAAATATCGTTACTTAACAAAAAGTAAGAAAACCACCTGTATGTACACTTGACAGTAATTTCATGCTTGTTATATAATTTTCCAAAAAGGGGAAAAAGAAAAGAAAAATCATCTAACATCATTCGTACGCTGTTCCTCCGCTAAACCAATGAAATTATGAAACAACGAACCGTGTTTCGAAATTAATGTAAACCTAAGATTTCACTGCACCATATTGTACATCGCGACATAATTGTAAGTAGCCATTTTCTGAAACTCGATCGTCGTGTCAATAACGATAAGGCGGATTCGATATCTTCGTCTTTTCTCTCTTCTACCGCGAAACGTGGCAGCGTAATCACGGATGGTGAATGGGAGCCTATCGCGATAATAATATTCACGAGTCCGAAACAAGTCCCACAGGTGAAATGATCAAAGTTTACCAGCTACGTTGTTCCTAGAGGCCTGTCGCCGTCAATTTCCACCTAATATGTCACGTGGAAACTACGGAATTGGCCGGAGGGCGTCTTTGATCTCGCAGTCCCCGGAACCGGCGTGCTTGTTCTCCTTCCGAAAACTCCACCCTTCGAGTCGCATGCCACGTACGTGCCACGAGGGTCGCTAAATCCAATTTTATTGTTTGCACGCTCAGGAAAGCCGGAATTACTCGATTCCGGCCGTGAAACGTAAATCGTGTCCCATCGCCTCGATTTCGGTTCATTTAAGCGTGCTGTAATTATTAAAAAGCGTCGAGAAGAAGCATTCGGTTTTGGTACCTCGAGTATTTCATTAACCGTTTCGCTGCACCAGGTTTTAACACGCAACGACAGATGTTCGATCTTTTGTTTTGACGTTTTGAATTTTTGTAGAAATTTACGAATTTGTCGTTTTATTAAATTAAGGCGAAACGAAAGAATTAAGGTGAAAGTGTGCCAAAAGTGGCCAAGAGCAGAATGCGAGAAAATTTTCACGCCGACAGCAGCGAAAGGGTTAATGTTAAGAAGATTTGATGTGATGCGTAAATTATGTTGCTTGCAGTGATCGAAGATTTATTCATTTTGGCAATATTATCGTTTAGCAAAGGAAACGTGCACCTTTTCGTGCATTAAGTATTTTGGAATATTTCAATGTCACGAAAATTTCGTCACTTTTGAATGTTTTAAAATATTACAGATGTATCTTAATCTTGGTAGCTTTGTTTCAGATAAAAAATGAAGTTACATTTAGAGTTTTAATGCACGTCGATAGAAGGTGATTAACGTTAATACGTTCTTCGAACCGAATTGTGCATCTAACATACATTATATCGCATTATATTCTTTACTTTGTAGTATAAAAATATTCTTATAGAACATCGAGTAAAAATTAATATACTTATCAGTTCTTCACGTTTGGTCATGTTTTCAAATCATCCAAACTTAAGGAAAGTAAATTCGTAATCTTTCCGGGTAGAACAATTTAAATTTGATTATCGATCTGCAGAAATTTCAACAATCATTTTCCAAATTAACCACCAAATTGTCAAACATCCCACCAATTGGGAAATAAAGAAAATCGCTAGATTATTCTTCGAAAGTCTTGATTTCTCTTTAACATTAATATTTGTAAAATATTTAAACGCAGTTCCTTCGTATGAAAACAGAAGTTGCTCATTTATTCGAATAGCCTGTGTCACGATCAGTTCGAGTAACCAAAATTCCAATTATCATTCGGAAAAAATAGAAAAAATTCACCAGATTAATTTCCGTTTAGTCGCGAAATTAATACAAAGCTACGAAGAAGAATCGCTTTCCACGTAGATAAAATAATGGCGAAAGGAGGATCGAACGGACCGGTAAGGTCGATGGACAAAAAAAAAAAGAGCAGCAGAAGGGCGAAAAATTGACTTGGCGATCCATGTTTGGCACGATCATAGATCATTCCATTGTAGGAAAAGGGGGTGTGTGCACACATTATAACAGGGACATAATGGCGCACCAATGTGTACACACAACGGGGACAGCGGCGACACAGAATGTGCGGTGTTTGGTCTCCATTAATATCGGATCGACTGGATGGTTACTGCAGGCCATCTCTTGTATCTCTGGCGCTTTTTTTTTTATAGGGCCATATGTCTCTTGTGTGGATCGCGTCCCGTAGCGGGCCGCTCATTTGTCAGCACGCAATCTGCCATTGTCGCGATTTGATGCGGGCAGTCAAAACACGCGGGCAATTTTTGATCCCGATCTACCGATTCTTTTCATTTCTAACGTGAAAAATCACATTCACGTGGCATCGTTATCGTTAACAACGAGGATACTTTCATTAACTCTTTCAATCCCACGAGTTGATTTCGACCGGTTCGATTTGTGCGCGAAGAATCTTCTCTGTTGATTATTCGACGCCAATTGTTAACCCTTTCTCTGCTCTAAGCGCCTATAGACACTTTGAATATTTTCTGCGTTTTTCACACTCTTCGACACACTTTAATCTTAATTTAAGTCTCCGCGTACTTCCGTCCTTAATTTTTGAAAAGGACAAATTGCAAAATTTCAATCAGTCGACAAATTACCCAAAGTTCTATTGTACGTCTTTAACAACAATTTCCAAATCTGCAATACTCATCACCGCAATTCAACGTTTCTCTTTCTCTCGTCCGCCAACTTCTTCGACTTCCAAAATAACAAGATTGCAGGCGAAAGTTTCGCCACGGAGAAGCTTCGACGTGGAGCGATTCAACGAAGATAAAGAAGAGAAGTTTGACCGGTGGAAAATACTTAGGATGGTGGAAAAGAAGGGACGGGGGGAGGATTCCCCGCGGTGTATAATATCAATGGGCAATGGTTGGATGGCGATGATCGCATCACATTAGCAGCGGAGCGTTCTATGAGCGACTACCACACAATCGTGGCCACCGTCTATACGAGCTTAGAACCCCACGGCGTATATATTATAGGCTGGAAGTGTCACCCTAGCTGCGGTGCCTTGGTGTAAAATAAACGATACCTAATTATACGCGTCCCGTGAAAGCTGAACCCGTAGCAAGTGCGTGCAAAGGTGGCCTCCTACTTAATGGGATTACGAAATTACAATTTAGATTGATTGTCTGTGTGCGAGCAGCAACTTGCTATTTACGCTGCATTTAAGTGGTGGAATAAAGTCAACGATCTGTATTGTGCATTTCGTTGAAAATTATCAATGGGGTGTACCATCCTGAGGCTTGCTGTAAATAGGTTGAAGTTTGGGATTTTTTTTTCATAGCAACTACCGAACGAAAAGTTTCTACTTTTTCGGAGGATGTAGATGTAACTTTCAGCTTTTTCTTGGAATTTTTAAAAAGTAGACAAAGCGGAGGAGTTATTGCGAAACATTTTCTGCTAGAACGTCGGGAATAAACAATTATTTTCGATTTATAAACGAAAACGTATTAGTTACAATTACTTAATTTTTTAGAAACGATTGAAGATGATTTTCCTTGGTAAATAGAGGATTTTCCTCTTGAAACTACTACCATTTCTATAATATTCACAATTTGATTAATGAAAATCAGGAATAATTTTTTGTATTTACTTAATTACCGAATATAATTAATCTACAATACTTCTCTTACCTAATACAGAACTAAAATAGTAAAAATCTGACGACTAGATGCACAGTTAGTAAAAGAAATCAGAAATCAAGCGATCAGGAAATGATGGATTCTTATTTTGATCTTTTTCCTTACCTCCTTTCTGTTTCTACAGATTATTTTCCAATTCATGTGCAATGAAAAGGTGAACCTTGTGAAAATCGTCACTTCATATATACATTTACAAAAACAAAATGTGAACCCAATTAATAAATTCGTATATTTTTGATTAATAAAAAACGGTCGACGTGTTCTGACGAACATATGCGCGTGAATTTGAGGAAAATATGATTTGTCCTCTTAAATTTTTATTCAAAATTCTCCTCGAAATTGCTATAAATAATTCTCAAATTCCCGTTCGATCAACGAAACGTGGGCTAATTTCTCTCAGTGACAAGTAACACTAAAATCTCATAAAGTCACGCATAGATAGAGAACGAAATTTCGTCTCGGGTGATCTAGGCTGCGTAATTTTCCTGGTAATCCAGACAGGCGCAATTTTGGCCAACGATAAATTTTTGTTATTCACCGCGATCGTTTCCGATGTTGTCAATTCCATTTAAAAATCTCGCCAGCTTCGACATCTGGATGCGCCCCGTAATATATAGAGGTGTCTGCGTTGCGGATCTCGTATATTTTTTTTTTTTTTTTCACGAGCTTCGCTTGCTGCCAAGAGGGTGGCTCGCAGTGGGTGTGCCTGGCGATGATTAATTAGCGTTTGATGAATATGTATGAGAGAAAGGCAACCAACTCCGCTAACACGTACACAGAGGCAACATCCCCTGCGTTACAATAACGCGGCCAACCCCCTTCGTATAGCTCGTTTCAAGCCTGTGATAGCTCTCTCCCTCTCTCTCTCTCTCCCTCTGGTCTCTCCCTGTCTCTCCCTCTCTCTATGCTTCACCTCTGCGGATTCTGTGACTCCTCCGTGAGCTGTATAACAATGCGTTTTCGGGCAAAAATTTTTGTTACGGAACAACGTCGACCCGCAGCCATCCATTATGATTTACGTGAACCTCGTACGTACGTTCAGGCTACGCGGTGAATTTTGTTAAAATATGTTCAACAATGACAAACGCGAACGAGTTGGACCGGGTTTTTGGGCGTAGTTGTGCATTTCATGGTGTGGCAAGGTTTAGAAAGATTTCAAACGATAGAAATTTTGTACAGATAGGTGGAAATAATTGACGAAGTAAAGATATCTTGATTAATTGAGAATTGAATGTAGACTTTTGGTATAACGCATACACATTCCCATTGTATTTTTCAGCTTCGTAGATTCACAGGGAAAATAAATGAAAAATGTATTGGGTTACTTAAATTTATTTACTCGTACACTCTACTATTTACATCGTTTGCATCGTCGAAAGTTAGAAAAATCACGAGTTCGAAAAGAAGGACCCTAAAATAGGCTCGCTAATTTTATCATCGCTGACGAAACAACAGTGTCGAACGATTGTACTCCACGTATACATATTCCCAGATGGTCTAACTTATCCTATTTCCAATTTCATTTCCCGAAAGGCAAATGGGAAATAAACAAAAGCGTGCGAATACATAGTTAAAATAACGTGGAACCGTGTCGTTTGCGTGTTATCGAACGCGTGACACATCGACTTTCCATGCTGTGTGTCCGATTGGAGGCGTCGGGGGCGCGTGTTCTATACAGATATCCATCAGTATCGCATAAACTGGCTGGTTGTATCGCGGGAAAATATCACCTCGGGACAGTGGCAGGGTGCGAGGGGTTTAGATTTCGCCAAAACGCGAAGCTGAAAGGATGTGCGGTGCGCGCGCGGATTGTTCGCGCTGCGAGGAGAACAATGCAAACAATGGCGGGGACGAAGCGCTGCGGTGAGACCCGGCTTACGCGGTGAATACAATTACATTATGAACTCGATTACCATTTAAATGGAAACAAACGTGAAATGCTAAAATACACCGACGACTCTCCGCCTCCAACAGCCAACCAGCGCGCCGCTCCTCTCTCGCCTGCAACCCGCGCGAAAATGTGCAACCACCACTCGAGTGCTTGATCATCAGTATGCAAATAGAGTGCACACGCATGCACGGATGCACGTCACAGTCGTGCTTTCCGAAAAATCTTTCCGCATGGAAAAATTAGGTTAGAGGGAACGAATGATTTTTCGAGTTTTTTAATTAATCATTTTTGAGAGTTCAACGACGATCGGGTCATTTCAGATCAGTTTTATGTTCTGGCTTTTGTCGAACGAGTGATTTCAGGGTTTATTTCATGATTATTGTGCAAATAGTAGAATTTTTTAAGGGTAGTTTTGAACTATTATGTTTCGAGGTCATTTAGCTCGAATGTATGTTTAAATATATTTCCATGACCCAAGTTAGTAATTATTATGTTGACGTATATTTCATTTTTAGATCATCATTTGTGTTCTAACTCTTTAATCGAATGTGTGAATTTGAACTTTTTGTAACTTCGAAATTCTAATATTGACGGTATCTCTTCTTTTCCGTTTTATTTTTCTCCCTTTCTCTGTTGTTCGTATAATTACCAATAGTTATTGCAATCTTCCTTAATAAACTTCGAGATACGAGAAATATGTCGAAATCCTACTAAATCTTCAACATTCTCAATACTGTTATGCTTTAAGAATTTTTCCGTACCATTTAAACGATTCAAATAATCCAACAGCAAAGATAAAACGTTTTAAGCTTCTATTCCTTGTTTATTTCATTTTTTTTTATCGTTCACGACAGAAATGTTCAAGAGATTTATTTACATTCGTATTGCGAGCATTTCTGCTCGCTCTATCATCGAAATATATTTGTACACCTGGTACATACACCGTGCGTTCACGTTTTGTCGTGTGAAATTCGTCGCTCCCGCGGTTTTGCACCATCCTCCCGTGTCGGTGGTGGCCGTTGAACGAAAAAAGACTTCCATTTAACGTGTCCCATCAGCACCCCAATTCTAATTATTATACACTTAATTTCCTAATGAACCGTATCGAACGGCAGGCTCGATGGAACGGCGCACTCGTGCACTGATTTCACGGGCCACCTGTCGCACTGCTGTTCTACCCTCCCCATTGGTTTCGTCGAATTGGACACGCAGGGTGTAAGACATTATTCTACGCGAAGGGTCACGGGAACTCGATGAAGACACGAATATTATTTCTCAGGCTATATCCTATAATAGGAGCTTTATCATCGTTAGATTCTTACAATGAGAAATCGACTGTGAAATTTGTTCAGATGAAACGAAAATTTGAACCGTCGATGGTACCCCTTTCTAACGTGAGTATTCGAACGGTATGAAATGATATTATTTATTTATTTTTGAGAGACACAAGAACAGAGAAGAAAAAGAAAAATGAAAGGAAAATGTTGAAATTATATAGTTGAAAATTTATGTGTAACACTAGTGGTAAAAGAAATTAGAATTATAAGTTAGCGAGAAGAAAAATGGGTTTATTCGTTCAAGAGGAAGGAGTTGTTTCAGAGATAGCAAGTTAATATTAATAGAAATGGAGATAATTTAAGCTATTTGCAGAAGTTATTTGCCGTGTATAAACTACGATGTGTCATGCAATCTGCGATATTGACTTATGCAATATTCTTGTGTGGATCATTCGTACATTGCCATCAACCATAAATACATTATCGGTTACAAACATTATTGTGTACAGTAATTAATTTCTATGTTTAACTTTTTTCACTCGTTTTTCCAATATTAAATCGTTCTAATCGTAATAATATCGATCGTAATAATTTCAAACAGCTGTAAAAATAAGAAAATATATATAATATCTTGAAATGGAAGTTCAGCTTATAGTAGAAAAGTGTTTTTCAAATTTTAATTTTCACAATGATAGTTCATATTTATAAGCAATATATATCTTTAAATTTTGTGCTCTTTCTCGTTTATCGAAGCATGGTAAGCATTCCCATTTAAAAAAAAAAAAGCGACAGTTTTGTATTTTTCATAAGTCATCGTCGTACAGCACGTCCAACGTTATACCTGATATTCAGTGACCCTGTGTAGAACGTTTCTCGTTTCGGAATTCACAAAAGAATAAAAACCAGGGGCGTGTCGCTTGTACTTTTCTGTTTGGACGTTTTCGAACAAAGCTATATCAATATTTCTTTCGTTTCTGCGGTCATATGGCGTGTGATCTATACATTCCTTGCACCCTTCAAATATGTATCATTTCAAAGAGCCATATTTAGATCGTTTCTAATGTATCGAATGTTGTAGCTTCCTACAAATTTTTCCTTGAGAAAAAATTTAGTCAGAATCGTAGCTTTCAGGAGAATTAAGCGAAATGAAATTATTAAACAATATTTCTAGCATAATAAGAAATCGATTTTTAATCACCATTTCTAATATACAATTTTCAACTAGTTAAATTAACTTTTATTTTATCGATTTTCTCATGCTTTCAACAAATATACCTCTTTTTGTTTACATATAGACATTACTTTTGCTTACATTTTTCACTTGTTATTACCTATTCACAAAATCCTTTGAATTCCGCAATTAAAGCATCCCAATGCAACAAACAACGAACAGACAAATCCAGAAATCGTCGTAAGTAGAATACGAACGTTCCTTCGAAAGAAGGAACGAAGAAAGAAGTTTCGAGCTGCGAGATGGTTAAAGTCGTGTGTCCTTCGATATTAAAGAACTACCAGCGAACATACGGCAGCGAAAAGACGAGAGAAAAGGGAGAATGGATCCCTTCTAGATAGATAGGTGTGGTCACTGTCAGGAGGGTTGACAAAGGCTGACCAGGGGTAGGAACATTCAAATGGTAATCGGCGCCCGTCTAACATACACCGATCCTCCGACCCCCGTGATCGCGCTTAAGGGGGTGCTCGCACCCCCTTGGCATACACCCTGCACATTCGCACCAGAATCAAACCAAATATTGGCAATATCATCCCTGGCATTGCTCTCCGCGACCTGCCTCCTACACTCGCTGGGAAACGATGTCCATTTGAATGCACGATTCCATTACCGGCGTCGATATATCGGCTTCAGGATATTATGGGATTAGGATTTCAAGGGAAACCTGAAAGAATACTACGAAACTCGGTCACGTGAAGATACGACAAGCTGCTGCAATTTAACAATGGCACTGATTCCAACTCACTGCTGTTTTTAGTCGAACTTATTGTTATTTAAACGATTTGCTTGGGATTTTATGAGATTGATATTTTTCGAACGATTGGATAATTTGATTTTTGAAGGTTTCTAGTGGTTTGGATTATATTTGGGTAACGTTTTGAAGAAATATGACTTTTATTCGTTTTTTTTTTCGTTATGGTAATTAATAATTGTATTTGGACAGTAATTATATGTTGCATACGTTTTGAAGGGCAAACGTTTGCATACGTTTTCCTTCAATTTCTTTAACCTCATGAGACTTTCGAGGCTTTCATCTTTCAACATTTAAATTCAACAGTTACCTTCATCAGAGTATTCCTTAACCCTTTCGTGACCGAATTATTCTTCCAAGAATTCCCCGTTCATCTATCAATGATCGCCTCTGTAACGAATACCAAACTGACACCAATTTTTCCCTACTCAAGTAGAACATACGCGTTCCGCTGGTCATAGAAGGGTTAATCTCGCCAATAAAAATCAGAAGATCTTCTACGAAATAATCTCGAAAGCAAACTCTCGATACTCCTTCCTCGCCGTAGTCGCAAGTAGATAAACTTAGCAACGCTCCAATAACTATCGTCACCTTGCAAAGTACACGGTCATTCGACAACTTCGGTTATCGTTCTTCCATTTAAATGGCTGCTTATTATCTTGATCGCGCGCCATTACCGGAGATCAGATCGTCGGAACAATTATCTCGTAAAACGGTTGGCAAGGGTTTGCCGTTCGTATTCACGAGTAGCTCCGTGATTCGCGATCGGTGTTGATTCAGCGCGTTGAACGTCGCACGTGCACCGATGTAGACGTACGCAAAGCTCCCGCAACCCGAACTTCAGCACGCGCCACGATTATGCGATTACGCGATTACGCGTGTCGGTTCCTGTACAGTGGTCGGCCTGTCGAAGAAGAGGTCCGTGGGTAATATCACGCGGACGACCAGTGACGTGCAACATTCTTTCGTTGCCTTCAAACAACCCCTAGTTTTGCTCGCTGGCAGTAAGCACAATTGTCGTTGAAAAGAAATTCCTCAAGTTCGATTTCTTCGTTTCGACTCGGCGAATTTAATTTTTACTTTTAACACCGTTCACTTATAACGACATTCGAGTGAAAATTATAAAGGCGAGAACACTTGTTTCTCATTTAAAATTGTCTTTGCTTTTTTTTGTTTTTTTTTAAATATGTTATACTGGTGTGTATTACATTGAAAATCATTTACTTTATTGTTTTAATTGTAGGTAGAATGCATGGAATTTTGTAACTAGTTGAAACAGTCGAATTTTCATGTGCATGAATTATTTGCTAGGGTAAAAATAATGTTAAAAATTAAAAATACTGTTAATTTATTAAAAAGTTAATCAGCGAACGGGTTAAAGGGTATATTTAAATAGAGAACTAAAAATGACGAGATTGTGTTTGTAAAATTTGAATAAACTCACTGATTGTCTAATTTTCTTCATTTATTAAGAACGGTTGCTGGATTTCATATTTCAGATTGTTCACTGTGAATATTTCCAGTCGTATTGCACAAGAATTTATAAAAAACAATTACAGAGTAAACATTCTTCACATTCGTATCTTATACAGAGACAATTATTCCATATATGCTAAAGAAATTCAAAAAATTACATTTTAATATGTTAATTAATGTTTTTATTCACTTCAGCGCAGAATATCGTAAATGCATTATTCACTGTTACATTAAACGCATGGATTTTCCGCGTTAATTTCGTTTCATTGATTTTCCTCTTGAAAATTGTGAAATAAATACCATCGTATCTCAATGAACTCGTTCAATTAAAAGAAAAATTTCTGCGATTTCACTTTCATTTTACTTTTATCTGTAAAACATACCGTTTCACTTTGCCCGCTCGTTTTTTCTTGTACACGTAATAAAAATGTTAACAAGTAAACAAATAAATATAGTGTTATGGTACGAATGAAGGTTATGGTATCAAACTACCCCTGAATTTCTAGGTGATACCATAAATCACGGGTAGCGTTATAGCACAATGGATCGCATTTTTCGCGGATAGTTGAGGAACATTTAAAATCGCATAACGCGTACACGCGCATCGCCCTGTGAACCAGCGAGCAGCAAGAATTAAGGGAGGTAGGAGTGATACGTAGTGGCGGCACGAGTCGACACGTGGCACTGCCGCTTTATACAAACAGCATTATGCACGCTCGTGCTAACATAAATTACTGCGGGTTTAATATTGGACGTCGACGTTGGCCATGGCCGACCACCTCCTGAGCAAAACACGATAAATGCGGCCAACCGAGTACACTCTACCGCAATACGAACTTCCTTCGATTCTTTCGAATCTCAGGTGTTCCCTGTTTAACATCTGATCATTGTGAAATACGTGAAAAGATCAGTTTTGGGAGTAGGACGTCGATGGAATAAACTTTATTGTTAGTTAAAGTTAGTTTATGGTAGAAGTTCGATTTGTGGAATCTACAGTGTGCGAGTGATATATCTGAGAACGTGCAAATATCTCGAAAAATATTTGAGATAAAAATTGTAGAGTACCAAGGGGCACATATGTATGTAAAGGATTTTTTTTTTAATATAAATGATGAAGTTTACTTTCTGAATTTCTGTGTTATGTTTTACCAGAAATTGGAATTCGATGTTGGAGTCCAAATTCAACCCATTATTTAGGAATCTTTTTCACTGCAAATAATAAAGTTTACTTTCTGAGTTTCCGTATTATGTTTCACCCAAAAACTGGAGACGTCGTATTTGTTAAATCTTAAGAGTATAAATAAATTCCCGCCGTTTCTTCTCGAAGATACGTCTATTAATACGATAAAAGAAACGACGTAACAATATCACACTTAACTGTGCAAATCATCTTGAAAATCGTTTCATTCGACGTAGTAATTCAGTGAAAAGCGTCGCGTATCCGCGTAAGCTAATGGACGGGAGAATTTAAATAATCACTGCATCGAGCACGGTACAAACAGCTGACTACTTAAATGTAAATGAAGACAGAAAAGCGGTCGTATATGAATGGCGGCATTCGGGGAAAATCTCGGTTAAATTTCACAATAAGCTCTTTCACGGCTCCTAAACGTGAAAGCGCTTGTAAGCGACTTTGGGGAGCCTTACGAGACGCCCTTGGAAAGCAGCCTGAGCGACTGTAAAGGCGAGAATGAACGAAAGGAGGGAATGAAACGGCCTCGATAAGTGGACACCCTGTGGAGAATGACGGAATGCAGACCGCCTGCATGAATTAAAGAGCCGTTTATGAATGGATCCGGATCAGAATCGAAATTCCTCGGAGTAAAATGTTTCGGGGGTGGCTGACCTGTTAGATAGCAGACGCGTTCTCTGATCTTTCAGAATAGGAAATCCAAACCTAACCGGATGTTAATCCTTGAACGTGACTGTTTGGAGATATCGATGAGAAGAGTAGCAGATGAAGCGATTTTCAAGATACACACAAATTTTCATCGCTATTTTTTTAAGAGAACCTGAACAATCTTTTGTTTCTCTCGTACATCAATTTATCCTATTTATGTCAAAAATGAGAAGACAGGAGAAAATGCGACTGTGTGCAGTTATTTATTTCGAAAAATAATTTAAGAAAAGCATGATAATTTTCAAGTGTACCTTTTACCAGGTGTTAGCGATCCTCTATCCAAATTTACTTTGACAAATTGAAATTGTTTCATTGATAAGATTGTAAGTTTCTACAAGTGCTGGAATAAAGTAGATTACGCTATCAAATCTCGATGTAAAATATCAACGGCTAATGAAACTTGAAAATTTGTTAATCTTTTACTTTAATTCATATCTTTATTGGAATAGTACCCTCAAAAAACGTCAAGATAAATATCACTTTCTTCGCCGGCATACTTCACGTCAATAGCGCACAAAATAGGTTCTTCTGTTTCGTATGCATTAAATAAGTGTATCTATTTTTTTGCAACGATGTGTAATGCAAAATAAATAACAGGTTATTTTATATCGTACGCGTTTCACTACAAATTCAGAGGTGTCTACAGTTACAGGTCTGTTAAAATGGGAGAACTGACTTGTATTCGAAATCCTTATCCTCTGCCGGATATAGTTCGTGAAGGATTGTGGATACGACGACCTGTGCTAGGTAATAAAGTTTCGGCGAAGGATAAAGACTGGAGTACCAAGTTAAAAGCTCACGAACGTCTCTTTGCACATCATACGCTAAATAGTATACGGAAAGATCATAGGCTTCTGAGGCCGCAGGTAATAACGTGCGTTAACCTAAAACTTTTACCGTTATTTCTCCTTTTCATCTTCTAACTTCAATCTCTTCCTATACTTTTTATCGCGGAATTACAAAATTACGTTTCAGTAGAAGATAAGAATATTTAGTAAGTACATATTTTTAAACTGGAAGTAAGAAAGAGTATTTGTCGAATATTAATCGCAAGCTTCATTTAGTGGACTGTGAATATTTATGCAATGATCTATGAATTAGTGTTAATTCTAACTTTAATCTTATATATTTTGCATATTTTTATATTTTCGGACGTGGGAGATTTTTTAATTTGCATTCGATTGCATATTGAAAACTGAGCATAAAAATTAATTACCATTCAAGATAACTTATTTCTTAAATATTTCACTTTCCATTGGAATATCGTGCAAAAAGAATTTTTTTAATTTCTATAATCTCTGAATTTTAACTAAAAAGTGTGTAATATATTTATTATTTCTAGGTACCAGGAGATGCTCTTGATTTAGCACTCACCACTGTGTATGTTCACAGTAAAGACTCACTGGTGCCCAAATCGTACATCCCTATGCAACCTGAAACGTTAGGAAAGAGAACTTGGCGCGTTTTAAAAAATAAAATCGAGGTGAAGTATAATAAAATATAACAATGATCTGTTGTTATAAAATTTGTTCTTTCCTCTGTTTGTTTTTTTCTTTTTCTCTCACTTCGACAGTAGTAACTCGAGTAATTTTCTGAAAATAACAATTTCTAAATATAATTTCGAATAACATGTGTATTCATTTTCAATTGGTTTGTAAGATTTACAAGGGTCCAGAAATTCCCGACGATGACGCAGACGATCCTCTGGCGATGTTTGTAAAGAAAACGGAGTGCTTCCGTGGCCCATTGCCAGAGAGACGAGTCCATCCGAGTAGCCTGAAATTAAATATCACCGGACCTCATTCGGTTCAATCTAATCCCGGATACAGTCGTAAAATCGACGGAACTTTTTACAGTATTTAAACAGTATTTAAACACGGATCTGTACGGTGTTTGAGGTGAAAACCCGGGCGGCAAGCAAAGCTGTGCTAACAATCGTATTTGAGGAAATTAAATCAACGATTTTATGATTATCATCCGCACCGTCAATCGCCTCTCTCTATGTTTATGAATACGTTTCATTTTCGAGTCATTCCGCCGATAAATCTACACGTTCGTTTTTAATTAATGTGCTACTTCGGTCGCTTCGTTATTTTATGGTATTAATATTTGAAAGTAGCAAGTGTAGCAGAATGTTTCAGCTGTAAGTACAATTTTATTTTCATATATACACACGTAATATATATTTTTATGTTTCTAGATCGTTTAGATTCGTATGTGTGCTGTTTTGTGAAATGTAATAGGGCAATAAAGATTGTGAGATGTAATTACAAATTCTTTTGGAAAATGTGAAATCTTTGTTTTTCCTTTACTTTAAGTTTATTGTAGAAATTAATTTCTAATTAATCTAATTAATTTTTAATTAATTAATTTCTGACATTTTTATGACAATTGGTTTCTTACTTTTTAATTATTTATGATATTATACTTGATACTTTTACGTTTTCGCATTTAGCGATAGCTATATTAACCACTCGAGGACATATTTATCCTCGTATATTATGAAAAATTATGTATATTTAAGAAAAATGTAGTTTCGGTATGATTAATTTTAAGAAAATATTAAAACAATCTACTTGTGCCTTAAGAACTAACAAAAGCTATACATAGCGTCAGTTTATGTGAACTTTTGTTACCCGAACTCAGATTGCAAAAACGTTTGTTTCACATACTAATATCCTTTTTAATTTCAAACATTTCAAATATTTACAGTCCCACGTTAAAACCTAAAATGTCGCAACATTCGTCTCGACACAGAATGGTAAAGGGTTAACCCTTTACTTCCAATTTCTTTCGAAATGCAGCATCTCACCGGAGATGCTCCAAAACTCACAAACACTCGTCCCAATAAGCACCCTTCGTCCTCGATACCCCCGTAAAACCGATCATATCGGATCCGAACATGTTGACAAATTTGTTCGGTAGATATCAGTTGACACCGTAATGCAGTGTCTCTGGAATCTTGGTAGCGATCTCCCGCTTGCAGCCTCCCTTCAGACAGTGCTCTGACGAGGAACGAAACGAAAGCGTGAGTCAGTGCACAGTACGTTCTCACTGTCGAGCAACCGAAGGGACAGAATGTCCCATTACCCGAGTAATCCTTGTTTGTAATAAACCAGCACCCTGCTGCCAGGGGGGTGTCCTCCACCCTCGCCGCATAACGTCGCGGAGGTGGAGCCATCTCCGTACGCATATGCTCCTCATGGAATATCATTTATGTTTCACCCTGTGCAGACGTCTATCTTGCCGCCCCTTCCTCTCCGTTTGACCTGCTCAACCCCTCTGGCACCCTCTTCCAGTAGGCAGAGCCCGATCCTTATACATACGCCTAATCCGGCCATGATTGCCGCACCGACCGTCTCGTCACGAAAACTCCACCTCACCTCTCCTATCCGCGCACCCTTTTTCGTTTTTTCTTTTTCTTTTCAACCCACCACCAATCCCCTTATCTTTTTAACGACATTGGAAGGTGAATTGAAGGTAAACGGGCCGCGAGATTATTGTTTCGCGAGAGATTCTTAAGGGTTGGTCCCGTTGGAATTGGGTAAATGTGAGGTTCGAGGAGACCCAGATCCAAGGGAAATTTAAGAGTGTTGGTATTCGAGGGTACTGTGATTTTTCAACCCTTTTGTGACGAATAGACACTATAGTGGTCAGTATATTGTTTAACTCTTTCATGAATCGGTGCTATATAATTTATCTAATTGTCCACGAATATTGCGTTATTTCTGATTTTAATGTATGTGTTTGAACGTCACTTATTTATTGCAAATGTATTAACGCTTTACAGACGAAGCATCGATAATGTGTACGAATTGCCGCTATAATGGCCGCTAGACTTATTAAGTGTATTAATTTTATATTACAGCAAAAAATATGAAAGAAATAGAAATACATGTAGCGATAAGTTTGAAGCAGTTTATGTTTCTGTTCTCTTTATTTTTGCAAAGGTAATCGTTATTTACATCGTTCGGCAAACATTATTCTTCGGCGATGAATCAAATAATACTCCTCGTGAATTACATCACGTCGAACGTCTATCGATGCGGATCCTTTTTCTTTCTCGGTTAGGGGAGCACAGAAAGTGGCGGGAATAAGGGTGGAGCGATCTGAGACCGTGGTGGGTAACGAGCGAGGTAACCAGCCAATTACTTGGCTGAGCGGTTTTATTTGTATTTAATTCTTATTTAATTTACTTTTTACGGCCGCCTTCGTCGAGGCTCCGTTAACGAAATGGAAGATTTCAACGTCATTGCAAATTCACAGAATCGTAGCACGGTGCACCGAACGTAATTAAATTTAAACGAATATAATAAACTGTCTCTGGAGAGACTTTGTAACGTTGCATTGTAATTCTCGGGTTAACAAAACGGTCGTAAAGATTCGTCGAAACTTGAACTTTAATTAGCAGTAAAACTGAAACTCTAACTAAACGAAGAAAGCAGAAAGAAAAGAATAAAAGAATTTTTAAGACAAATTCTACATTGTACAGGCTGTGATGTAATAATCGAATACGTTTGACGAATAACACGGTAACAGAAACAATGATCGATTTACTATCTTCCCGATTCCCGCGCGCATACGTTTACTCGAAAGGAAATTCCGCGTAAAAGTCGCAGCAAAGTCTCATTGATCCCTCTGGGATGAAGTTGTTATTCCAGTGAACTTGTTACGTTATATTTATCAGCGCGGTGCACACTGCCACCACCCGTCGAGCTTTATCGTTCCTTTCGGTCCCATTTTTGCTCCCTCGACTTTATTCACCTACGTACTGTCAAGACAAAGCCGCAAACGACGTTATAAAGGACAGCCAGAAATAGGCTGTATTAAACGAATGATGCGAGTGATTTTTCTTGACGTTTTACATTTCTGCACACGGAAACTATGGAAAACGATTTGTAACAATTCGCTAGTATAAATTTCGTAGATACGCATTGACAATTGTAATTTCTCAAGACGTGGGATATTAAATTTCCTCGAAATTCGCTCGAGGCTGTAAATAATTGCATTTTTTCAAAGATTAAATGTTATTAAATGTTATTAACAATTTTTGTGGAGTTTTAAATTCCCCGCCTTAAATTCGTAAGCTGACCAGCGTCTTTTATTTCACGCTTTTCCTTTATCAATACATAATCAAGTACAGTATATTCTCCACAAGTGTCAGACCGCAAGGAAGCTAAACCTGACACTCGTAGAGTCAGGGACTACGTTTTCGAGCCTCGCGCCCGCCTTTGTAGTTTGCCGAACGTAGACAAGGACATCGAATAAAAGAAAAACATGAAAAGTGAATCGAGGCAAACAAGCGATTTAAATACCAATTTTTTTAATTTTACGTTTCTTTATCCCGAAATTTTTCTTAACATATTGATGAGATTTTTCTGATGAAAATGACACAAAACACGACATAATTTGAGCAACATTTACTTATTAACACGTTCACTGTCACGCCAGATTTACAGGTTGCTGTCAGGCGGCCAAAATTCTGGTATATATTCCGAAAACCGATTTTTAATAGCGAAACACTACTGAGACGGTTTAATTTGGGGCAGCCAGCTCATATTTGAGCTGGCATTACACAACACAACTAACTACTAAACCAAATCGCCAGAAAAATTTTCAATATTATTATTGAAGTAAACTTTCGTAGAACGAGAGTGAAAAATTGAAAGAATCAAAAGAAAAAACGCGAATTCGTATCTTTTTCGATTCTAGAATATAAGAAAATTTGAATAAAATACGCGACGAGAATTGGGGAGAAGCATAAGTTAAACGCGTAAAAATATTCAATAATAAACGAACTAGAAATGAAGCTGTTATTTCAATACGCGATGCACTGACTCTAGTATTTACTAAAATTCAAAAATTCTCGCATAAATTCCAAAAATAGATTATTAATTACGGTAAACTACTGAGACGGTTTAATTAAGGGTGGGCATGGTGCTGCTTTAGTTTGAAATGATTTATAAACACATAATTAACAGAGGAAAAACCGTGAAACGGCAAAACGTCTACATTCTAATTGTTATAACATGTAAACAAAACTTTAAATTTAGTGTAAACAGAAAAAATATATAATACAATTTATTTCACGGTATTGCAACAAATAAACGTTGAATCAATATTTAATTCGTATAAAAACAATTATTTAACGTAATAATTTTACCTTCACTATGGCTATTTTTAATCTACGACCACAGGTCAACCTGATATCTAATCCTTACGAACTTTAAATTCAGTCTAAACTGAGAAAATATATAATACAATTTATTTCACGGTATTGCAACAAATAAACGTTGAATAAATATTTAATTCGTATAAAAACAATTATTTAACGTAATAATTTTACCTTCACTATGGCTATTTTTAATCTACGACCACAGGTCAACCTGATTTCTAATCCTTACGAACTTTAAATTCAGTCTAAACTGAGAAAATATATAATACAATTTATTTCACGGTATTGCAACAAACAAACGTTGAATAGATTCTTAATTCGTATAGAAACATTTATTTAAAATAATAATTTCACCTTCACTATGGCTATTTTAAATTTACGACCAAGGGTCAACCTGATTTTTAATCCTCCGAACTTGATTTCACAACGAGAAAGTAATAAGATCGTTGAAACGTACTTATTTGTCAAAGAAACTTGCAAAAATGTATAAATAATAATATGTAATGTTTTAACAAATTTTTGGAAGTATAAATTAATAATAAAATTGTGAAAATTAATAAATTATACGTTATTATAACATTAATAGAATTATGACTAAACCGAAGTTCGAAGTCGAGTATTTAAAGTCTGATATTACGTGCCTAGCGAGTGCCGGTAATTGTTAAAATTTGTTTAATAATTAGTAATAGAAATTCTAATTGATTCTAATGTATACAAGTGTTACAAGAAGGCTGAGTGTGTACAGGGTGGACATAGACTAGCTAGTAGCCCCCGACCACTCTATTCACATCTCAGAACCTTCAGGTCAAAATACGCCGCGAAGTGTCTAGGGCCCAGTATAAAGGGTAAATGATTTCGCGGGACATCGGCGGGTCCTTATATACCTGCGGTACCCTCTCCCCAAAGTCATTAGCAAAATCGTCGGTTAGGTCAGGCGGGAAACCTTCTTTTCGCGGGAAACGGACTACTTTTCGCGGGAGATCGATCACTTTTCGCGGGAAATCGACAATTTCTCGCGGGAATCGGTCACTTTTCGCGGGAAATCCTTCGTTTTTCGCAGAAAATCGCCGATTCTTTCGTAATTCTATTTCGCATTCTATTGTAATGTTATAATAACGTATAATTTATTAATTCTCACAATTTTTTGGTATAAATTTATACTTCTAACAATTTGTTATAACATTGCATATAACAATTTATACGTTTTTACAATATTCTTCAATAGAAACATAGGTTTCAGCGTTCTCGTTACTTACTCGTGGTTAAATTAATTTCGTAGGGATTAAAAATCAGGTTGACCTGTGGTCGTAGATTAAAAATAACCATAGTACAGCTAAATTTATCGTGTTAAATAATTATTTTTACACGAATCAAAAATGTATTCAACGTTTGCTTGTTACAATACCATGAAATAAATTATTTGTGCAGTTCTGTGCATTTTCTGTGCAGTTCAACCTAATTTACTTAAATTTACGTTGCGAGACAGTAAACTTACTGACTCTTGTAGAGAATTTACTGTACTTTGTCCAGTTTGGTGGAGAATATCGTTTAAATGCAATGGAAGTTTACCTGTGTTTTTCTGAATTTCAAAAATTCAGGCAGAATTGTAATTTATCAATTTTCACAATTTTGTTATAAATTTATACTTCCGACAATTTGTTATAACATTGCATATAACAATTTATACGTTCTCACTATACAAACTCGATTTCTTCGAGAGAGATAAATCATTTCGATAAGTACTAGTTGTACTTTGTCCAGTTTGGTGGAGAATATCGTTTAAATGCAATGGAAGTTTACCTGTGTTTTTCTGAATTTCAAAAATTCAGGCAGAATTGTAAATATTATACTGTCTCGCAACGTAAATTTAAGTAAATCAGGTTGAACTGCACAGAAAAAACAAACGGACGCAGCATAACGTGTAGTTATAACTGTTATGACATGTAAATAGAACGATAAATTTAATGTAAATATAGAAAGCGTATAATATAATTTATTTCATGGTATTGTAACAAGCAAACGTTGAATAAATTCCTAATTCGTATTAAAAAAATTATTTAACACAATAATTTCAGCTTTATTATGATTATTCCTGATAAATGACCACAGGTCAACTTGATTTTCAATCGTTATAGTCTTTAAATTCAGTGTGAATAGAGAAAATGTGTAATATAATTCATTTCACGATATTATAACAAACAAACGTTGAATACATACAAATGTAACGATAGAAATTATTGCAATAATGCGTAATGCAATTGAAAAATTGAAAGAACTTATATACCCTCGGTACCCTCTCCCCAAAGTCATTAGCAAAATCGTCGGTTAGGTCAGGCGGGAAATTTTCGCGGGAGATTTTCGCGGGAGATTTCCGTTATCGTAACACGGTATAATTTATCAATTTTCACAATTTTGTTATAAATTTATACTTCCGACAATTTGTTATAACATTGCATATAACAATTTATACGTTTTTACAATATTCTTCAATGGAAACATAGGTTTTAGCGTTCTCGTTACTTACTCGTGGTTAAATTAATTTCGTAGGGATTAAAAATCAGGTTGACCTGTGGTCGTATATTAAAAATAACCATAGTACAGCTAAATTTATCGTGTTAAATAATTCTTTTTACACGAATCAAAAATGTATTCATCGTTTGTTTGTTATAATATCGTGAAATGAATTATATTACACATTTTCTCTATTCACACTGAATTTAAAGACTATAACGATTGAAAATCAAGTTGACCTGTGGTCATTTATCAAGAATAATCATAATAAAGCTGAAATTATTGTGTTAAATAATTTTTTTAATACGAATTAGGAATTTATTCAACGTTTGCCTGTTACTACTTGTTAACTGTCTCGCAATGTAAATTTAAGTAAATTAGGTTGAACTGCACAGAAAATGCACAGAACTGCACAAATAATTCATTTCACGATATTATAACAAACAAACGTTGAATACATTTTTCATTTGTGTAAGAAGAATTATTTAACACGATAAATTTAGCTGTACTATGGTTATTCTTAATCTACGACCACAGGTCAACCTGATTTTTAATCCCTACAAAATTAATTTAACCACGAGTAAGTAACGAGAACGCTAAAACCTATGTTTCCATTGAAGAATATTGTAAAAACGTATAAATTGTTATATGCAATGTTATAACAAATTGTCGGAAGTATAAATTTATAACAAAATTGTGAAAACTGATAAATTATACCGTGTTACGATAACAGAAATCTCCCGCGAAAATCTCCCGCGAAAATTTCCCGCCTGACCTAACCGACGATTTTGCTAATGACTTTGGGGAGAGGGTACCGCAGGTATATAAGGACCC
>NW_017100941.1:1028509-1029063 GCF_001263275.1 Habropoda laboriosa
TCACTCAATAAGTTTTAACGTTAGATTGTTTCCTCGATATGGCCATGGTGGTCATCAGTGACTGGAGTGCCTTAAATGTTTAGAATAACTGAAATAAAATAAATGTTGTAAAGTACAAATTTTGAACGTCATAGCTAGCTAGACATTATTTTCAAATGAAAAAAAAAATTATAAAGCATAATACTATAATCCTATGCTTAAAATGTATTTTCTTGTGGCCGCCTGACAGCAACCTGTAAATCTGTATTAATAAGTAAATATTGTTCAAATTATATCGTGTTTGATATCACTTTCATTAGAAAAATCTAACCAACATGTTAAAAAAAATTCCAGATGAAAAAAAGTAAAATTAAAGAAATTATATTTTTCTCTTATGATTTGTCGAGCCGTGAAATCTCGTAAAGGAAACCGACTGGTGTAGCGTTTCACTCTTGACTGACTGCGAGCGAGATAACATGGGCGCAACAATGACGCAGACCTAGGCGTAGGACCATCTATACTGTCACTTGTAGAATCCAAACTTACTGACTCTTGTAGAGAATTTACTGTACTTC
>NW_017100941.1:1029888-1035191 GCF_001263275.1 Habropoda laboriosa
CAACATGTTAAAAAAAATTCCAGATGAAAAAAAGTAAAATTAAAGAAATTATATTTTTCTATTATGAA
This sequence comes from Habropoda laboriosa, assembly GCF_001263275.1. Taxonomy (NCBI): domain Eukaryota; kingdom Metazoa; phylum Arthropoda; class Insecta; order Hymenoptera; family Apidae; genus Habropoda; species Habropoda laboriosa. Next base: position 1,029,957 of record NW_017100941.1, read on the forward strand.
TTGTCGAGCTGTGAAATCTCCTAAAGGAAACCGACTGGTGTAACGTTACACGCTTGACTGACTGCGAGCGAGATAACATGGGCGCAACAATGACGCAGACCTAGGCGTAGGACCATCTATACTGTCACTTGTAGAATCCAAACTTACTGACTCTTGTAGAGAATTTACTGTATTGTGAAAATGTCATGTGATATTCTCCTATAACGTATCCATTGCCACAGTTTTAAATGTTTAAGATAGTAGAAAACAGTGTCGAAAATATGTGAGTTTAAAGTTCGATTTTCATTGCTTGAAGGTTAGTTTGGTAAGATACGAAATTGCAAAAATTTGATCGAATTTGAGACATTCCCTGTTTGTAAGAATAAATAGAAAAGGAAGAAGGAAAGGAGTACGTGCTTAATCAAATACTAGGTTCTGTGGTTGGAAATTTACCCTCTATTCCAGTCGATCTGGTTTCTCAGACCCTATAATATAGAGAGAAAGCCACCCTCTTTCTAGGAGGTCAGATCTATATGAGTGGTAGCTTATGAAGCTTATTTTTTAATTTCTGTTCAATATGTTGCCACGCCACTCGAGTGTTTGTACAACGTTTTAAAGTTATTTCAAAACAACCCGCCACCAACGTCCCACCCAAGGGGTTTCTGCTTCAATTGTCTTTTCTATTAGAATAGGGGAAGTGAAATCACGGTCGTGTGATCGATCGCAGGTACTGTGAGAACGCGCGACACTTTCGATTCTTCTATTATTTAAACAAATACACGTTACTCCTGGTCCCGTTTTTAAAACGCAACACAACCTTCCAGCAAATTTTCAATACATCATTTTGATCAAAGGAAAATAAAGTAATTCTGTTTCTAATTCGTAAATCTTAAATATTGCCAATAAATTGCTGTTTGTCAATCAAAATCTACAAAATTTCGTCAAATATCCACACAAAATTTTACTACTCCTTTTTATATTTCGTTGATAACACTTTAACCTAAATCCATGCCCTTACGCAGCCAGTAGGAAATTCCGAAGTTTCACGATCTTTCAAATATCACGAATCATTTCCAGAAAATTTCACGAAAACAGCTCACCCGTAGCAGTTGAACGTAAATCACAGATAAGGTGAGAACAAACGAGACAACAGTCTGATCACTATACACCCGGTCGCGTTTCCGTTCTATTTTCATGAACTGCAGCGAGCAGAAAAAACTGTTAGCGATATTGCTTCCTGCGCTCACGTCTCCGTTTCCCTTTTCCCTTTTTCCTCTCTTTCCCGACAGGCGAAAGGAAACCGGATTAAAAAGTGAAACGGTAAAAGAGAAAAGAAAAAAAGGAAGAAGAAGAAGAAGAAGAGGAAAAGAGAGGGTCTAAACGATGGTGGAAGGTCAAGCCCGAGATTACGAAAGGCTCGTGCGACGTTTGCTCGTTAATTAGGGAGTTCTAATTATAGTAAATGCGTGAGCAGAGGCAAGGCACGCGGAGATCGTGCCACGGCAGAAGCTCCGGGGATCAAAATGCAACCCTCCGCGAACGAGCCAAGATTACCTTCGAGGGTCCTTGCCGCCCCCTTCGCTAAGGCCAGGCCCAAACTGCGACGACGACGACGACGAGGAGTCCTCTCCCCGGAGCTATTCCATTCCCCTGTGCTTTCAGCCACTCTCTCAGATATCACCTAAAATAACATCAGCCTGGAACCGCTCGCCAGGATAGATTTTACTGCTCGGTGTATAACAAATGGATTAGTATTTCGGTAGACGCGTTCTAATCCCCTTTCGTTATGAGCTCCGAGATTATTCCGATTATCATGCCTTGATTTCGGTCAATCATTGTATCCACCAGTTATTTGCGTCACCTTTCGGATATCCTGGACGGGAGAAATGGTCCTGTTACTTCGAGTAACTTATGACGAACCGATGGTGCACCGATGAAAAATCTCACCCTATTTTGGGCTAATGATTTGAATTAAATTATCGCTTATTCAAGCACAAACACCGTTTAACGAATTAGTGTAATTTGTAATTTGAAGTTTAATCTCTTAATTATATTAACATAGTAAAAATTAATTATTGATTCATTTTAATATCAATTTAATTGATACCTGCGAAGAAATTTGAATGCTGCACTCGTAAATGAACTAACTAAAGAATTGCACAATGAAACATTAATAATAACCTTTGTCTTATGTCCGAATGAATTTAATTCGTATTCTTTCGTTTTTGTAAATATATTAGGTTTGTCAAATTTTCTGGAATCTTCAGAAATTTAAGATCTGACCTAACCGTTTATATTCATCTTCCAGATTTTCGTGAATTTATAAAAATAAATTTTCATGAAAACGAATGTCCTCGAGAATATGCAGAAACGTTTAAAACCACTGTTAAAGCTGTAACTACCGAGAAACACGAATGTTAAAGAAGTCCTGTTACAGAGTGCTTTATGTCAATTAATTATTCACAACTCATAATTATCTTTAACAATATCCACTCAAGGTAGATACGCCGGGCAATATAAAATTATGCGAGAAAATAAGCTTAAGACCGGTATTTTCTTTATTCAACCATCAACCATGCAGCACACTTAAGCAAACCTAAGCAAACACCGTCCAAAGCACGTTCCAGACAATGTAATCCCTATTACGCTCGCGAAACGTCCACTTGTATCACAGGAATTCCGCCTAATTGTAGAAAAAACATGTCTGTGTACAGATTAGAATCGTTATACAAACGGCAGGATATATATCGTTTTCACGTGGACACGGTTATTTGCTGAAAATTTCAAGAATCTCCTTTATCTGGGCCATCCACTTACGACTGCGAAGTGAGCAAATATATGTTTTGCATCTGTACGAGTGGAAAATGTGACAGTACGACCACGTGCAGGGGTGCATTCGACCCCCTGTGCGAAGATTCTGCAGCATCGTCACGTGGGAATTCGGACACGCGTTTCTATTCCCCGTCGAGCGACCCTTTCGCAACCCCTATGTTGTAACTCAGACCTTACGCTGTTAGCTTTTTTGCTCTGGTTGACGTTTGCAAGACACTGAAGCGTTGAATGAACAGTACTTTGTTCGACATCTACTCTGAAGCATGAAAAAGAAAGATACATTCGAAGGTAACAGCGTGGAAATATAATGCTATTTATACGCTGTTTCGTGCGAATTGTTATTCGTTCTCGTCATTCTGAAAGAGTAGATATAATTCACAAATTTTTAGTTTAGTAAAGAATTCGTTGAGTTTAGAAATGTTTCGTGATGTTCAGAAAATGAAGAGGAAGAGAATGTTAACATTTTACTTTGGTATATTTAAATGTAAATAGAAATACTTCTTGGAATTGTTTACATAAAAATTTAAAGAAAGACGTTTCTCATAGTCTCTGTCGAAAGAAATTTCACTGTAATTATCTCAGGATAATTAAGGATACGTTAAAATTTTATTGCATGTAGCAATACAAGATCTATTAAATACCCTTACTATATGAAATGAGAAAAACTGAAAATGATTGTTTACATACAAACGTTTCTCACAGTTCCTTACCCGAAAGAAATTTCACGGTAATTATCTCAGGATAATTAAAAATACATTAAAATTTCATTACATGCAGCAATACGAAATCTATTAAATACCCCTACTGCATCAAATGAGGAGTATTTTGACAATAGACATTGTACCGCGTCATTTCTTTCCCTCTTATCTTTTGACAGAAATGTCGACTCAGACACGCGTAAAATATAGCGCAAACAAGTATAATAGAAGTATAGGTAACGAATTTCATCGAAGAACACGCATGTAACTATTACCGCTGCCAAAGTGACTGACATTTACGTCAGAATAGCCAATTTATCCGGAGGGTTGCCAGCAGTTCCTTATCTGACGATTTCGTGCTCCGTGAAACAAATCAGGCTACGTTAATACGTGTTCCATATCATGCGGAAAATGTGAAGGGATATGGACGGATAGAGATATAATTGTTGATTGGGACATATTGAATTTGAATAGGATATAGTTCGAGCAGTACACGGGAATTATTGAATTACGATCTTGAAGCTCCCTGATTAAGCAAGAAATGAAAATTTGGCCAAGGAATATGCATCTTGTACGAAGTTAATTGACATTTTTATGAACGCAAGTGGCTTAACATATTAAACCATTAAGATCTTTATAAAGTTATCCAGATCATTTTTTGGAATATTTGATGGGAAATGAAGAAGTTGCTCGCATGAGAAGAGTTATATTGAAACTATTTTGAAACTTCTTTTCTAAAAATCTCTTCTTGATTCTCTACTACGTCCTTCTAATTTCAAATCAATTTTTATAACAGACCGTTGAATCACAACGTATAAAGAATCCTGTTAAAAAATTCATTCTATACTTTACTAATGCAATTCATGCTTAAAGCAGAGACAAAAAGTTCTATCCAAAACACAAACGATCATATTTCCAGACTTTGTCTTCTCAGACAGGAAGAGTAGATAATAAATTTATTACAAAATCATTCAATACTTCACTAATGTAATTTATGCTTAAAGAGCAAACTCGTAATTAACTGGACAATTAAGAGTCATAAATCTATATTACAGATGGGATCCATTCGCTACCATAAAATTGACTACATTTCAATCGATTGACGAAGTATCGTAGAATTAACTTAACAAGTCGAATGATTTCTCCTAAAGCAACGGTAATTTATATATTTCCAGATAATGAGATAAAGTTGAGAAATAATCGGTCTCTTCCGTGTAATTCCATTTTCTCCGTTCCTCTATCACACGTCGATAACGACGTTCTTTTCAACCGGTTGCACGTGACATTTTTGCGAAATACCCGCGGCGGCGCGCGTGTACACCCTTTTTCCGCCGAAATCCCCGTTTTTCCCCGACAAATTGTTCATTCCATTTCGTATGCAACGTAACATCCTGATACACCTGACCCGCGTTGCAAATATTTTTTACCGGTGTGTCCTGTTTACGGAACGTGCTGTGTAGTAAACCTTGCTCGTTCGCCAAGTTACAATTCCCTCCGCGCGCGCGCGCGCGCGTTTTACACGCACGCATTTGCGAACCACAGATGACAACGATCAGCAGCGATAAGATTATACTTTCGATTGCGAACGATTAAAAAGCCGCGATCGAGGAGGAAAAAGTTGCGGGTTTGCACGAGGTGCAAACGTTCGATTCCGGAACGGAAAATTAGTGTGTATCGAGAGAGAAGTGATACCAGTTGTGGTGTATATATATATAGAGAGAAAAAT
>NW_017100941.1:1035285-1039906 GCF_001263275.1 Habropoda laboriosa
GAACCGCTCGCTTGTGTCTGAACAACACACGATAAGGTTTTATGGCCCGTCAGTCATCGTTCAAGACAAGCCGCGCGAGCCGAACCGAGTGAATTGATATCATCCAGCCGACTGACGTGAATTCACTGGCTGAACCCGAAGTACAACCGTGTGTTTCGCTTCGTAAATAACGAAGGAGAAACGAAAGAAGGTGTGAAAAAGAAAGGAGAAGAGAACGGAGGCGTTACGCCGGTGTATACTTACCTATGGAACGGTTGACAAATAAGTCTGCGTTAATTCCATCGCGGGAGATAATGACATGCTCGCGGATTGGTTTATTGCCGGTCAAATTAGCGAAACATGATGGATTGTTGTCGCGTTCTACGTTTTTTTTTTTCCGAGGGAGAGAAATTTACTTTTCGCGGTGTTTGTACGAGAACGTAGTCGATATTTTTATCCGAGTGCTTTTTCTCGAAATTTTCGGATCTTTCCAAGAAATATAGAGGTAACCGATGATTTAGGATGGATTTTAATTAATAACCACTTCTATAGAATTGTTCGTTTATTACAATTTAATGCAATAGATGACGGATATGTTATAAAATACGTCGAAAAGAAAACGAACGCGGTATTTATATTCCAATGTAATTAAGCAAACTTCAAAATGGAAGCTTTATTCTCTAATGCAACTAAGAAACCTTCGTAGAATTACTTCTTTTCTATAATCATTCGGGAATAAAGATTTTTTCACTCAAACTTCAAAAGAGGGAAAAATTAGCACCGAATTTCGATACGATCACGCCATATATTATCTTGCTAGAATTTTCAACAATTACTCTGCACGTTGTTCAAGCCATTCAAACTAACCAGAAGAAGAATTAACCCAAAGTGTGTCAACGAGGATACCATCTACGTGATAATCTATTCAGATATAAAAATTCACCTGTCTACGACAAATCGACCAATTCGTAAAGAATACTCGATACAAAAAACAAAATTTCTCCAGTGAATCCTTAATCAACCAAATTCACCAACAGCAGCATCGAGAATATATTTCATAATTAATCCTATTAGCCTAATTCAATTTCTCCGAACGATCTTAAATATACAGATTTCGCTGCAAATATCCAGCGGGGGTGATTCGTTATATTTTCGGTCAATTATATGAACGCGAGGCGTATGACTTGATTTTGATAAATGACGACGGGGCAGGGTAGGCGGTTCGGAGCGTGTAAGAATTTAAGGAACCGATGGTTCAGTTCGCATGCCACGCAGGATGAATCGAACCATGAAGACTCGTCTTTCGCCTCGTCGAAAGACGACTATGCATCGACGGGGGTGGAGGGTGTCGTTCATCATTTCGTTGCGGAGGCAAGCCAGAATATTCATAGACTACACTTTTCAGCCCCTCAAACCCACGGCATCCCTCATCGGAAAAAGAGCACGGACCAGCAGAGAGTAGGAGAGAGAGAGAAGGAAGGTAGAAGGGGTCGTGATATATGACGGGCCAGCACGTGGCTCGTTTCACACCTTCTTACAATCTTTGTCCTCACTGTCTTCGTGGAAGGAACTTATCTTTATGTCGGTCCTTGAACGTACTTTCTGTATACATATAGCTGCATAATATGTGTGTATACGTCCTCGAATTCTTCAGCCGGAGAACATTATCGTCGCAACTCGCTCCGCTCACTCGCTGCTCCTCTTTATTTTTTTTCTTTTTCTTCTTTACCTCCATTGTCGCGTAACGCGAGTTAAATTACAGCCTCGGTCTACCTTTGATTCCTTTCCGCGATTTCATGCTTTATTTCTCGCTGCTGCTCTCTCATTTTCCACGCATGATTTTAAACGGATCAGGCGTAATCTCGAGTTACCGTGAAGAAAGTTTTATATTTTTGTTCTGAGGAATTGGAGAATTGTGATTTGAATAGAACTGAATTAATAGAAACGTAATAGATATTCTGCGTTAATTTCCTTCATATCAATTGCTTCGTCGTGCTGTTTTATTTACCCTTCCACTTAGCATGATTTAGCGATCTTCATCTTTTCACATTTTCGCGTCATACGTTTCGTTTCTATTTTAAATGTCATACATTGAATAACGTCAGATAACTGAATGTATTTTTGTAATCCATGTTTGTCTCGTACAAACAGCAGGAACAATGCCTACCTGCAGAATCTTAAAGAACAAAAATTTATTACGGAAAGGACGTATTTTGTATTATCAAGGAAGTAACGAGCGCAATTATTCTTCGAATATGAATTCAACCAAAGTAGGAATTAGAAATTTTAGATAATGGATAAATAAATTTATTTATAAATAAGTTAACCATCATTTTTCTTTCGTTAAATTTCTAAAGTAAGGAACACTTGTTCCCAGAGATGAACAGAGATCCAAATGCATTACGCGTCTCTGCTTAAAACGATATTATCAGTTATAATCAGGGGGCTGTGCTTAATTGGCAGCAAAGGGTTAACAGGACCAAGTACAAACATACTTTTTAATGCTTTTTATAGGAATATTAAGATCAGTGTAAATAGGGAGGGGATAATTATTTTAGGTTACAGGCTGCCTTAATCCATACCACGGTGGGCAAATAATTTGCGGCATCACCTAAGCCATTGTAAGTTATGCGGAGCTTCAGGTTAAATGAATTCTCTGGCCCATAGGCAGACGTACAATGCTTTTCCAGTCATTATTATCCACATAAGAGATTACTAGGGGGACCATTACAAAACTGTGCCTCCAACGTTCCTTCAAATCCCGCAATGATATATTATTAAACCGCGGTGTACTTATTTGTACGCGTACAAGTGCAAAACCACGCTAACCGAGAAGACATTTTTATTTTAAATCGAGGTTGTTGAATAATGTTTCAATGAATGTGGGTCAGTGAAGTTTATTACTCAAATAAGAGAAAAATTCCAGAAGAACTTGGTTACCATAATGGTAACACGACCTGTCCGTTATTGCAAAAGTTAAATACTTGATTTACTTTTTGATAGTAGAGACTTTGCTACAAATGCCTTTCGACTTCTGAAAAATTTTGAGGAATTGGTTAATTTTCTTTTCAAAATTTCATTTTCTTACGAAATTAATAGCAAGGTTCTTTTAACATATATTAATTTAATAAATTGCTTTTTAAGTTTGAAAAAGTAAAACGAATGTAGGAAATGCGAAATTTTTAATGGAGCTGAAATGGTTGCAAATATATTCTGTTATAATTATGAAAACAGTGTTTACAATTTTCAGATTTATTAGGTACATAAAAATTTAAAGTCTACTATTGGAAACAGTTCCTACAGAATTGAGTAGTAAAGATTGCAAATAAAAAGATGTGTAAAACAAAATTTTTAGGACCTACTGAACCCCCGAAATGTATCATTTTTCATATTTGCATTCTTACACACAGTTCTATGCAAAAAAATATTATTAACAATACTCTCGACAGTCTTTATTTCCTCAAATTCCAATTTCCTCGAAATTAATCAAATTTAGGCTACATTTCTTACCCTAACAAACGAACCAAATTTAAAGGACAATCATACAGTTTCTCAATGAAAAGCGCAAAGCGACGATACACGGTATCAAAACGATTCTATTCAAATAAAAACATCCAACATCCTATAAAAGAATTTTCATAAAAATCAACACTTCCGTTCTACCCGAAAGAACTATTCAAAAAAAAGAAAATACTATTTTATCAATAATTCGTTCGTTACTCTCACTCGCGATCGCTCCATGTAAAAGAAAATGCCTCCCCTGTTATAAACAACAACGATCACACGATCCCTTATCAATCTACGCGGTAATTGACGAGTCACGAAAAATGGACACCCCTTGGCCGTCAACAACGACAAGATCAACAATAACAACAGAAAGGAGAACGAGACGAGAGACGTGTTTCTTCTCCGCACTGTGTTTGCCGGCACCGAGAAAGACAGAGAGCTGCCATGTTGGCTGTCGCTCGAGGCACCGCCCCGAACTCGTTCTCTGATTGGCTCGCCTGGTCACGAGACCACGACGCAGTGGAAGGGGTAATCGGTTCGCCGCGGCTTGCGCTCATTCACAGAGCGTATCTCGTCGCGACACTGTCGCACGCTCGCAGACACTCTTACCTCGCTCTGCCACACAAACACACGTCCTCGCACATACGCGAAAGGAATATTCACGTATAGACGATTGTAGGACGGTGTGTAGAAGCACCGACACATTGTCACAAAGATCGAGAGGGCTCTGTGAATGTCCAAGCGAGCCTGTGTGTGTGTGTACAACCACCTACGTCGAAGTAATTTCGTGGAGGACCGGAGCTTCTCCTCGGTTTCTCAGGGTAGAATCGAGGGAAAGAACGCGTCTTTCACTGGATAGATCGTAATTTCAAGGATGCTTTGTGCTCCGTTTTCGAGGTCCGCTCACAGCACACTTGAAGGGGTAGAGACTTTTGTATTTCGAAATCGACGATTTCTCTTCGCACCGCGGCGTTTTCCTTTTTCCTTCTGGATAACGGGGTGCGATGCATTGAACACGATCTAACTGCAAAACGATGGACTGCTAGTAGAACGTTCCCGATTTTTTCCAACATTCTCGCAGTAGGATATTGCTTTTGAATAATGTAGCAATGTCAGGTGTATTGGTTAGATTGAA